>NW_015160262.1:180180-196723 GCF_001447785.1 Gekko japonicus | reverse complement strand
TAGATAGAGAGCTCCTCAGAATAGCTAACTCACAGTAGTATGTTTTTTTTTTAAATTTGCAATAGCTTTGCTATTAGCCTGCTCACACTGCTTCATGGTCTTTGGCACAAAACAGTAAGTCCTGAATTGTTGAGAGGCTCTTTAAAGACCAACTTCAACCTTTTCTCTTCAACGGAACTGCAGCACATCAGAAATTTAGCTCTTATTTGTGATTTATAAGGTTTGTAGTTGGCTGGAGGCCCTGACCTGGATACCCCAGGCTAGCCCGATCTTTTGGATGGGAGACCACCAAGGAAGTGCAGAGTTGCTGCCCAGAGGAAGGCAGTGGCAGACCACTAAGTCATGGAAGGGAGACCACCAAGGAAGACTCTGCAGAGGAAGGCAATGGCAAACCACCTCTGCTTCTCACTTGCCTTGAAAGCCCCTTGCTGGGGTGGCCACAAGTCATCTGTGACTTGACGGCACTTTCCCACCACCACAGTTGTCCCCACTGTAGAAGACTTTGTAAATGGGGCCATGTGAGGATTCATTTAGGTTAAAACATTACTACCCATTCCAGAATTCTGGGACTAGCCAGCTGAGCTATAGAAGTTCTGATGTATATGTAGAAAATGGAGGGGGGGGGAGCAATGTGGTCTAAAATAACAGCAGACTCTCTATGGGCTTCGGTCAGTAAATCTGCAAGCAATAAGCTCCAACTTTGCTAGATTATAGCGTACCTCCACTGTGAGCGGAACCAGTGTCAGTATGGTAGATTTCTTTTTCTCCTAGCTAAAGTGCTTGTTTAAGCCACTTGACAAATAATTAAGAAAGCTTGGCCAGTAGGCTTGTGGTCGTACAAGCTGCTACTGGAGATCGGTGTGGAATTAGTGAAGAAGCTTGACCGTATTAGCATATGCTATTTTTGGCTCTTAAAGGATGGGTTCCTGCTTGTGGTACTTTGCTCCTTGTGATGCTGACAACTGCGGTGCCAGTGCAATTGAAGCATCAGAAGGACAGCCTCGAGGTGATACAGGTCTTGGTATTCAGTACTTAGGGTGGCTAAAGGCATCAGCATGGCTGTCTCCTGGCCCCCTGACACCGGCGAAGGCCGGGAATGAGCCAACTACTTTAGCTCCACTTCATTCAGGAGGATTGAGTTGGGGGGTGGGTGGGGGAAGAGTGATCCCTGATCATTGGTTGTTGACTGAAGAGATATCACGGTCAAAAGGGAACTCCTACACCTTTTCCGGAGCTCCACATGTGCTCCAATACAGATCTAGAGCTCTTTAATACGCAGTCTTGTCCCATTCGCATCAACAGAGGGACTACAACGGAGTGCAAACAAAGGGATATGCAGGTGTTTCTCCGTAGACATGAATGGGGAGACTGATCACAGTCAGGGCCCATGTCTTCACTGGCCGAGAAACTGATAGAACAGTGTGATGGGTACGTGAATGATCATTGGCCACATTTGCATGTACAAGTGTAGCCAAGATCCTTGCTTGCTTCTTGGGTGGCCAGAGAGGGAATGGCATCAGCAATACTGGACCAAACAGTCCGTTTAAACCTAAGCGTGGTGCAGTGGTTAGAGTGTCAGACCGGGATGTGGGTGACCTCAGCTAGAATCGCCGCTCTCTTGAGTGACCCTTGGACCAGTCACACATGCTCAGCCTAACCTACAGCACAGGGGATGTTGTGAGGGTAAAATGGCGGAGGGGAGAAGGCCGTCAGCCACTTTGAGTCCCCAAAGTGGAGTGTAAGTGAAGTAAATGACATTTGTTCCAAGATGCTCATTTGTGCTCCCAGTGAATGAGCGTGGAGTGCCAGAAGCTCTTTAACGTTACTGAAGCTGTCTGGAAAGAAGACTTTCGGAGAGAAGCAAGCAGGGCAATTTTTGGGCAGGAACACACAGGAACGGCGTTCCGGCTGGCTTCAGAGCTGGCCACGCCCACTACAGCCAAAACCTCTGCATGTGTGGCTGCAGAGGGAAGGCCTGGAAAGAGACCCACCCCCCATCTAAATGCCTCCCCGTGCCTTCCCTGGCCTGTCCAAGGGCCGGCTTGCCTGGGCTCCCCGTAGCCACGGAGCACCTGGGCAAGCCAAGGGAAGGCATGGGGGTGTGGCCTAATATGCTAATGAGTTTCTGCTATTGGGTGTGGCCTATTATGCTAATGAGTTCCTGCTGGGCTTTTTCTACAAAAAAAGCCCTGGAAGCAAGCTTGTGCATGTTTTAGAAGCATTCAAATTCTACAGATGTTTTTATCAGTGTAGCTTCTCAGGCTCGACGTGATGGCCAGGAAACATTTCTGGAGTTTCTCCCCTTCCACCACTAGGTGCTCCTGCCCTGACCTGGAGGCTGAAGGACGTGCACATGTTAGCCCCACGAGATCTTCAACTGACCAACAGCAAAGAAATGGAATTTGGATGCTTTTAATTTTTCTCCAACCTGGAGCGCATGATATGGGTGGAAGTCTTGATGTGGGAAAGGGGTGTCATTTTCTGTGAGCCACACCTCCAAAACCTGTTGCATTTTAAATTTGTTTTTTTTATAGAATTTTCACTTTACTTTTCAGTGGTGAATTTTTAAAGCAAACTTGTACCACTTGGCCTTATGTTTTTTTAGGGGGGGTCCCTATTGCAGATTTGAATCTCAAGTGTTGCTTTGCTAGATCTCAATACCAGATTGTGTAAAAAAAAAAAAAAAGTGTTGGTGTCCTAAAGGGGAAAAAAAATTCAGTCTTCTGTCTGCTGGAGCTTTGAAAATTTGTTGATCTCTTACTAGCAGTTACTGACGATGCTATCAGAAAAATTCAGGACAGGAGTTGTTTGAACTATAGTAAATTACAGCCTTCTTGTAAAATGCATAAACTTACTTGGATGACAAATGACGTGTATTTTTCCTCTAAGTAAAGCTTATTTGAACAAAATGTGTTCCTTCTGTCTTAAGTCATTGGTCTACTTTATAATGTTTATGTTGAAAATCTGCTGAAATAGGCCCTATTGCAGTTCTGGATGGGTTTCTTAAATCTTCTGGCATAGTCTGCTGTCAGTTTTGGATAGCTTAAACCTCCTGTAATAGGTCTGTATGACAAACACATAAGTACAGAATTGTCAGGTAGAGGGGAGCCAGGAGCACAGGTGTGTAATATAAGCACCAGCGTCTGTGCATATTTAAGCTAGATCTATATACCTGCTGTCCCTGTGATAAGAAACTCTTAATATTCCTAGAAACTCTTAACATTCCAAGTGGCATGTCCTGTTTGTATGTGCGGAAGCAAGGCTACTCTTCTATTCCACTTCCCCTACACATAGTGCTCAGTACCCCCCTGTTGTGAGGTACAGCGCTGGATACCCTACCTCAAAGAGCCAGTGTAACAGCAGAAAATTCAAGCTCTCTGCTGCTCAAATTCAGTATGACTCATGGGTGTGCCAAACAGAACACAGGTCTCCCTACCTGAACAAGCTTTTCTGAGGGCTGAAGAATGATGGTGGCACACCTGTATTTAAACCTCAACTTGCCCATATTTGTGCATAAAAGGGAAGGGGACAAAGTTTGACACTAAACGAGTATGCTGGTGGAAAGTTCAGGATTCATCCTGCTCAATTTATTTCTTTTACCAAAGTTTGGTTGAGAAAATTACCTAGATATGCCGTGTATGCACTTAATCTCATGTACTCCTAGCTGTTTAAATAGCCATGTACCCCACCTCTTTTTTCTGTGTTAGAGAAAAGATTAATTTGGACTCATTTATTTATTAACTTTTACCCCACCCTCCCCACCGAGGCAGGCTCAGGGTGGCTTATATAAAACCCAATAAAAACAGTATACAACTCGGTATAAAATACAGCATAAAATAGACACTCATATCTCCTGCTGTCACATTGAAGTTTAACTTTCAGGGCTTTGCTGTTTTTTTATTTAGAGTGGTTGCTTGGTCCTAGCAAAGTCTGATAAGTAGTTAGCAGGGCTTTTTTTTGTAGAAAAAGCCCAGCAGGAACTCATTAGCATAATAGGCCACACCCAACAGCAGAAACTCATTAGCATATTAGGCCACACCCTGAGATAGCTTATTAACATATTAGGCCACGCCCCCACGTTGCCAGAAGTGTGGTCATCCAGCCACACCCACCTTTTGCTTCTTATTCTATTTACTTTGTTGTCAAAACCCAGGGCTTTTTTTGTAGCAGGAAGCCTTTGCATGTTAGGCTACACAACCCAAATGTAGGTTTCTGCTGTTGGGTGTGGCCTATCATGCTAATGAGTTCCTGCTGGGCGTGGCCAACTTGGGAGCCAGCCGGAACTCCATTCCTGTGTGTTCCTGCCCCAAAATAGCCCTGGTAGTTAGTACTGTGTGCTTTCCTGGGGGAACCTGGGAAAATATAGCCATGACAGTTCATTCGGTGGTACGGCTGGGTGAGTGTTCTGAACCCTCCCAAACCTGCTGAGAACTAGGTATTAGAGTTGAAGGCCGTGCCATTAGGGGGAATAAATCTGGCTCTGCTGTGTAGCTGACATCTGTTAGTGAAGTCTAAGCCTGTTGATTCTGCTGCCAGACATGTTTTCTGTTATAGGGCTTAGAATACTAGGTTTTAGTTACACAGCACAGCATTTTTAAGATGTCATGAGTGAAGAAATATTAAGTCGACATCACAGTTACGATCTGAGGTATGACCTAGGATAGGATGTATGAGAGACAACCCCCAAGTTTTCCCATACGTACATTTATTGGGCTAATATTGCCACTAACATATTTTGAAGCGAATAAAGAAAATAATGGGAAAGAGGGATAAACAAAAAAAAGCAGTAATTTATCCTTTTTCTTATGTCACTTATAGTCTGCCTTTACCTGGATAGATCAGGGGCTAGCCTGATCTCGCGAGCTAAGCAGGGTTGCCCCTGGTTAGTACTTGGATTGAGAAGGGCCACCAAGGAATCCCGGGGTTGCCGTGCAGAGGCAAGCAATGGCCAAACCGCCTTCATTTCTCCCTTACCTTGAAAACACTATGGGGTTGCCATAAAGCGGTTGTGACGACTGCCCCTTTACACATGTGCATACACAGCTTCTCATTGTGACTCAAGGAGAATCGTGCAGTAAAAATCAATATAATAGACAGGATGGGACAACCGGTGAACAATGCCAACAGGGTTTAGATTGCAGAAATCTGAACAGAGTTGGAACAAAAAGCATAAGCATTCTCGTGCTGTGCTGCCAACAAGCTTAAAGTGTGTCACAACTATCCCGTGAAACTTTTGTATAAACTAGCCAAGGATGTCTGGCTTTACAAAATGCTGTGTGTACATGTGAAAATAAAATCCACCTTTTCCTGTCCCCTCCCCTTTGCTTCCTTTGGAGCTGTTGCTTTGTGCGGCAACTGTGCCTTTGGTCTTTTGACCTTATTTGCATTTTGCCTTGGCAGGACAAGAGAAAAATCTGTGTTTTAATCATCCCAGCGTCAAGCCACACACTCCCATCAGTATCACAGGGCTTGCTTGTCCTAGTTTATCCATAACTATGTTCAGAGTAGCAGGAGTGTGAAGAGCAGACCAGTGTCTCTTGTATATCCTGTGAACAGAATCCGGTAATAGCCCGGCTTCCTTTGCAAGCCCTGACATGATATGTTAGTTTGGGCCAGGATGATGTGAATGACATACCGTCTGCTTTTTTAAACCACCGAAGACAGATGGGTTTTCCTTTGCAGTACTTAGCTGCAGGGGTCATTTTGTAGAAAAAGAGGTGCAGGAGCTCATTAGCATAACTCATTAGCATAACTTATTTGCATATGCCACACCCCCTGACATCACCGGAAGGGTGTCAGAAGGCAATACCCACTGCAACTTACCTGGCTGCTGCTTGCTCCTCGTGGCCCGGGGCTGCTGAAAGCAGGGGGCGGGGCTTGTTGCATGTGCCCGCCCCCTGGGCTCTTTACTGCTGGAGCTCCACTCCTGTGCGCTCCTGCAGGAAATGACCCCTGCTTAGCTGAGAGATTTGACTGCCACCTTCACCAGATGTGCAGATGTCCTTCCTGTCTTGCAGGACAGATGATCTTTCACTTGGTTGAGGCTTCTGTCTATAGTAATGTGTGAAATGGCACTGAATATCCTCTTGTAAACTCTGTTTTCTACTGAATATTCTCTTGTAAAACTCATTGTGTGTCTCCCCTCTCATTAATATCTCCTTAGATCTCCCCCCCCCCCACTCCCCGGTTCTGTGTGCTTCAACGATACTCCATCAGAGCCTCATGTATTTCTCCAGCTGCACAGCATCATTTCCCCTACAACATTTCATGCTGCCCAGGTTATATTTAGAAGCCCAAACTGTATGAGACCAATAAAGGACAAAGCACTTGGCTGGTTGTATTGCAAATTTCCATCTTTGAAGCCTGTGCCTGTGAAAGCTGCTTTGATGCAGATACATTAGCCCATGAAGGGACTGTTATTTGTGTGACTCAGGAGATGGAAGAACACAAAAGCAGCATCAGTTAACTTCAGCATATGGGCTCATCTTTTAACCCAAGCAAGCTGAGTACCTTTCATGCAACAGGTCCTCTAATTGCCTATTTGTTTCTGGGTGGCTTTAAAGCCATTCATGAGCCTACTTATCTGAAAAGGTGCATCTCGTCTGAACGTGTGCTCTGAACTGTGCATGAAGTCTGTGCCATTCCTTAGAGCTGTTCAGTCTTCTGTGGCTTGGACAGTGTCTAGTCAGTCCCTTGAAGAATGTGCTATGCCCCCAGTGTGAAAGGGGTTCCCAGCCTTTTTAAACATGTGGGAACCTTTGGAATTCTAACGGAGTGGTGGGCATAATCACAAAATGGCTGTCTCAGGAGGTACAGCCAGTCACAAAATGGGTACCACAGGAAGCGGAGACAACCACCAAATGTCAGAGATTGCGAGATTAGAGGGAGTGTTATATAGTACCTCATCACTATTTCAGAAGTTCTGTTTAACAGGATGCCTTTTAATTAGCGCAGCCAGTCAAAAGCCCTGTTGGGCAGAAGCCCCACCTAGCTCCTCACTTTCTACAGTCATTCGGTGGGCACCAAGAAAGATGTTGTTGGGTGCCATGTTGGGGACTCCTGCAATATGACAATTGTTTTCATGCCACTTCCCCATTTAGGATCTGCATGTAGGGCCCACACACCCTGACTTCGCAATCTGAAATTTCCACATAAGGAATTCTTCATCACAAGGCATGGCTGTGTGAAAATTGCATCCTGTGGGGACAAATTTACACATGGGTGGGGGGAGGGGAAGGTTAAGATAGTTTCATGTCTCGGCAACTTCACACCACTGCTTATATGAAATTTGAGGTGAAGACTGGATTGCCTCATCCCCCCCCCCCCGTTAGAATTAGGTACGGTTATAATTTGGCAACACACTTTTTGCAGAAATCACTTTCCAGAAACGGCTGCACAAAGGAATTTAAAGCTTATGTACTATGCCTTGGATTTCGTTGGATTCCTTCCAAGAATGCAAAGCATTCTATTAACTTAATCTTCATTCATATATTTTTGCAGCCCTGACAGAAACTTGACCCAGGGATATGTGTTCAAGGTCACAGTGCTTTAGATCGAAGGCTGGCTGCGCATTTGAGGTGGAGCTGCACCCCCCCACACACACACCTTAAATGAACCTGCTCTCACGTTTTGTTGCCGCTTTATTTAGAACATATTTCTGGACTGTGCTCCACTAAAAGAAAGTTTGAAAAAAAATGGCCACGTTAACAGTAAAAGTATAAAACCAACAGAATTGCAGCACGAAGCTATCATTTCAAAAACCAATACAGTAGAATCATAACCATGAACTAGGGCTCCCCCCACATCTTTTGTCTCTGTTATAGCGCATGCACACACACACACAAAAATTACAGCTTTGGTGGTTAAGTGCCATCAGGTTGCTTCTGTCTTATGGTGACCCTATGAATTAATGTCCTCCAGCAGGGCTTTTTTGGTAGAAAAAGCCCAGCAGGAACTCATTAGCATAATAGGCCACACCCAACAGCATGAATGCCTTAGCATATTAGGCCATGCCCCTGACAGAGCAGCTCATTAGCATATTAGGCCAACCCCCCAAATTACCAGAAGTGTGGTCATCCAGCCACACCCACCTCTTGCTTCTTATTCTGTTTACCTTGTTTGTTGTCAAAACCCAGGGCCTTTTTTTTGTAGCAGGAACCCTTTGCATGTTAGGCCACACACCCCTAATGTAGCCAATCCTAATGAGTTCCTGCTGGGCGTGGCCAACTCGGGAGCCAGCCGGAACTCCGTTCCTGTGCGTTCCCGCCCAAAAATAGCCCTGTCCTCCAGAATGCCCTGTCGTTAACAGGCTTGCTCAGGTCTTGCAAACTGAAGGCCACGGCCTCCTATGGAGTCAATCCGTCTCCTGCTGGGTCGTCTTCTTCTCCTGCTGCCTTCCAACTTTTCTTAGCATTTTTGTCTGTTCCAGAGACCCTTGTCTTCCCAGAATGTGACCTAAGTACAGGAGCCTCAGTTTAGTCATTTAGTGATTTGGGGGGGGGGCTGGAATGACCCAGAGGCCTCTGGTTGTTAACCCCTCGCTGTGTTAATTCAGGTCATCTGAATGTGTGTGATTTTTTTTTTTAAAGTTTACATCATTTATCTCCTGCCTCTCCTCAATAGGGGTTCAAAGCCGTTTACAGTGTTCTCTTCTCCTTTTTATCTGCACAACAATCCTGTCAGGTAGGTTAGGCTGAAAGTGTGTGAATGGGACTGGCTCAATGTCACCCAGCGAGTTTCCATGGCAGAGTGGTGGTTTGAACCTGGGTCTCCCGGATCCTCATCTGACCTTCTGACCACTACGCTGTCTCTGCTCTGCTACTGTTTTGCACATGAAAACTGCATACTTAACTGGGAGTAGATGCTATTGAACTTAATGGGACTTAGAGTAGGCCTGTTTAGGACTGTTCCCATTGTCAGGCAAGCAAGCATCAGAAATATATGTACATACCAAATGTTCTTTTATTTAGTGGTACATTCCTTCTCTCTCTCGTAGGGCTCTGAAGGGTTTAGCGAGAAGCTGTTCTTAAGACAAAGAATGAATTTGCTCTCTCAGATGTCCACAACGCCAATAGACTGCTTGTTTCAGGTATGAATTACTGAACTACTGTATCAGCCCTGTAAGTTGCCTTCCCTTCCTTGGAAGGTTTAGAACCCCTGGTATTCCTCTATAGCACTCTTGGGGGGGGGGAGGTTTGCAGACAAAATCATTTGCGGGGCCAGTGACAGAGACATCTGGATCATCCTCAGGTCAGAATGTATTAGCTGAGTTTCAGTTATTGGCATGCAGGAATGTGGACAGGGTAATTGGCTGTGTTCTCCCCACAAGCATGCTCGCCCGGCCCCTGTTTGTGTGGTTAAAGGCCGGGAAGAATTGTTGAGTGTGTTCTTTGCATACCGGAAAATTTCTTTAAGGGTGTTACTCCATGTTTGAAAGAGGTGGTTGCAAGTCCAGTGCTGAAGAACGCTTCTTTGTTCCCGTGGTTATGGGAATTATAGTCTGTTTTTTAGCAGTCCCTTTTTAGTCAAGGTACAGTGCACTGTGGCAAAGCCACAGGGTATTCCTTGAAATGATGCGGGTTATCGACCCATTTCTGTGGTCACCCTTGTGTTCAGAGATTCCGTTCCTCTGGGAAATAGTAAGAAGCCCAGTAGCACCTTTAAGACTAACAAACTTTATTATAGCATAAGCTTTCGAGCTCTCTTTGTCAAATGCCTCTGGGGGCTCCTGTAGCTAGTGAAAATCTTTCCCACTAGGCTTTGAATATAGGTCTTTTACACTGTAGTCCTAAGCAAGCCTAGGGGGGTTCCATATTCTCATTGTCCTGTCTTGTGTGTTCTGTTGCTTTGGTGGCAGGGGGTCTGTTGTGCATGTGTTTTGCTCCCTCTAGTGGTCGATTCAATATTACATTACTGTGTGTCTGGCATATCTCCCTGCAAAGTTAAACTGCAGGTTTTTATGCCGGACATAAAGCGGTGTAATATTGAATCGAGCAATCGGGGGAACAAAACATGCGCGGCATAGAAACCTCCCCCCACCCAAGCAACAGGAACACACAAGCGATTAAAATGAGAATGCGGAAAAACCCCTATGTGCTTTTAAGACCATTGAAATCAATGGGCTTAAAAAAGGGTGGACTGTTTAGGATTGCAGTGGCTTTTGATCTGTTTTCTTTTCTCCATACTGTAGTGCATGCAGCCGAATGCACACATTCAACAAACACAGCTAGTTTCAAGTCCAGTAGCCCCTTCGAGACCAGCAAGGTTTTGCGGGGTATAAGCTTTCGAGAGTCAAAGCTCCCTTCGTCAGATACAAGTCGGAATGGAGTCTGTATATCCCAGTCAGAAGGTGGGAGAGGTGTTCCAAAGAAGGAACTCAGGTTGCAGAGGTACAATGTAGGTACAATGTTTGCAGCCCCCCTCCTGCCTTCTGACTGGGATATAAGGACTCAGAGATCTCCATTCTGACTTGTATCTGACCAAGGGAACTGTGACTCTCAAAGGCTTATACCCTGAATCGCGTTGGTCTCTAAGCTGCAGCGGGACTCGAATCTGGCTACTGAATGCACACAAGCTCAGGGTCAACTGGGGGGGGGGATGGAGGAGGAGGAGGAGGAGAGCTCAAAACTGCAAGGACAACTCCAGGCTGATACACACATTACAGCACACATGGATGTGTGGCCTCCACTGTGGGCCATTTGTTTTTTCCTTTATTTTTCAACTGCATTCATGTATCTGGGAAACTGGCTGAAGCTTCCAGGAACTTGTTAACCCAACTCTGGCATGCCTGCCTTCTGAAACTACTCCAGAGTTGGGTTAATCATGCATGAACAGCTTTTTGAAGTGAGGCAAAAGGGATGTGTACCTAAGGAGGGTGTCTGCTTCAGTGTCCCCACCCCCATTTTTTTTAAAAAAAGGGTATTTTAGCATTCTCTTTACAACCTGTTGGGAGCTGCGGTGGCTCAACTGGTTAAGACGCTGAACTGCAGGCCGTGGAAGGTCGGTAGTTCAGCAGTTCGAGACCCGGGTGCCGCATGACGGAGTGAGCTCCCATCTCTAGTTCCAGCTCCTGCCAACCTAGCAGTTCGAAAGCAAGAAATTGCAAGTAGATAAATAGGTACCACTTCGATGGGAAGGTAACAGCGTTCTGTGCGCCTTGGTGTTTAGTCATGCCGGCCACATGACCACGGAAACGTCTTCGGACAGCGCTGGCTCTTCGGCTTTGAAACGGAGATGAGCACCGCAACCGTAGAGTCGGATTCGACTGGCTTTCGAGCAAGGGAACCTTTACCTTTACTTTTGCAACCTGTTACTTTGTTGTTTGCATTTAAGTGGCTTACGTGAGGCTGCTGAATGCACACATGCTCAGGGTCAACAAGTTCCTGGAAGCTTCAGCCAGTTTCCCAGATACATGAATGCAGTTGAAAAATAAAGTGGAGGCCACACACCTACGCGTGCTGTAATGTGTGTATCAGCCTGGAGTTGTCCTTGCAGTTTTGAGCTGTCCTCCTCCTCCATCCCGTGCCCCCCCCCCCAAGTCTCTTCACTCTTGGTTTTGTACTAGCAGCTGTCTTACTCTTTGGCTTCCTTTGTAGCACGTTGCTTCGGGCAACCAGGATGAAGTCGAGCGCTTACTGAGCCAAGGGGACAGCGATAAGGACACCGTGCAAAAAATGTGCCACCCGCTCTGTTTTTGTGACAAATGTGAAAAACTGGTTTCTGGGTAAGGGCCATGTTTTTGTTCTGTCCCCCCCCCAATTACCCCCCCCAAAAGAGCTGACGCAGGGAAAAGTTGCCACCCTTTCTAGTGCTGCAGATGAGTGGGGTGGGGTAGGGGGGAGACGCTAGCTTATGATAAGGATTTCATGGCTTGGCAGTGAGGCAGTGAGGCTCTGTGGGAGGCAGAAATTTAGAGCCTGTCTGGGACATACTTGTGAAACAAGAGCAGAAAAGAGGAGAGAACCCTGCAAGAAACCACAAAGAGTACTGAGTACTAGAGGCCACAAAAAAGGGGGGGGGGAGCCCTTGTCCTTAATTGTGTAAAAACAAATTGATCTTCAACGTGGTCTCTGTGCTTCACACCCATGGGATACAGTGTGCCTGCGCTGGATCGATCGGTACTGTGGCAAGCTCTAACAGGCTCTAACGGATTTTCACGCCCAGACCTCAGGCATGCACAGGAACCCCCACCACGCATGCCCAGAGGGGTGGGCGCAGACATCCCGCCAGTTCCTTTCTTTCCACCGCGCTGGAAGCACTTTTCCTTCGTCGGTCAGATTGGTAGCTATTTTTCCTCAGAGGCTCTTCGGATTTCTCTTCAGTTTTTCCTCTTAGTTTTCACCTTCCCTTCACTTCTTCATTTTTTCTTTAAAAAAAAGAGAGAGACTTTATTTAGTTTTGAGGGGTAAGTTTTTCGTCTTACCTCATTTTGGCCTTTGGGGGGCCCCCCCTCACCTATCTTTCTTCTCCATCCATTTTATTTTATGGCAAAAAGGTGAGGGGTTTTCAAACGTTGTAAAGAGTGAGGCAGTAAGCTCGCTCCGCCGGATGGCCACACTCTTTGTATTTTTTTGTCTTGGTGAGACGCACTGACCGGAGTCCTGCAGGCATTGTGCCAAGTTCTCCAAGCAGACTAGGAAGAACCGAGCGGCGCATCTCCGGGTGGCATTACTAGAATCGCGCTAAATCCCGCTTCCGCCATGGATCCAGAAGTACCAGTGAATACCATCAACATTGACTGCTCCAGCTTCGAAATCCTCCTCCGACATCATCCAGTCGATATCGAAACGTCCGGTACCAACAGCGCAGTCTTCTGCATCCACTCCTGTAAAAAAGAAAAAGGAGAAATCAGGTAAAGAGCACAAGTCCGCCAAAAAGGGTTCCTCTAAGGCCCTAAAGGTGTCGAAGGCAGGAAAAGTCACGGGTCCTGCACCGGGTAATGCCCCTAAGGTGCCCCCGTTCCGTATTGGCATCGGAAGCTCCAGTCGCTCCACCGATACTAACCATCCAGCTGATGGACTCTCCAATACACCAGCTAGACCACGACACGCTGGTTGACATGCGTCCTTTCTCCGACATCGATAATGTCGAGATCCTCAGTCGTCCCCTGGGCACGGATCGTTCTCCCTCTGCTCAGTCATCGATGTCGACAGTCCTGGAGTTCGGCACCGATATCGATGCAGGTCGGCATCAACAGATCCCTCCAAACACTCAACGTCATCCTCCCCATCTGTTTGCCAAGGATCGATATTTCGATATCGATGATCGGGCGGATAGGGGCCGCTCACGGAGATGAGATACTATGCTATCTCCAAGATGCTCCCACTCTAGGAGTAGATCCCCATGAGTCTTCCTACCCCCACCACCTCCTGCCCTCTCCTGGGATCACTGTCAACTACGTTATCTTTATGGAGCTTATCCACCCGCATATATGCTGTGGTTGACTCCAGCAGGTTACTCGGATTGGGATCATTACTCTGCTCACAGATCACGGTCACCCCGTAGATTGAGGCCGACACCCTCAGCATCTCTTTCCCGGCCTCCGGATCATGCATCTGAAGATCCTCCTTGACATCGACTGGATCAATATCGTCCTCCCAGTCCCCCTATCCCACCGTTAACAGATCCAACCAGTCAGATCAAAACCACTCCAGTACAATTACCAGAGCCCGATTCCTCTGACTCTGCAGATGAGGATTCGGATACGGGGGTTTCAGATGTACACAGCTCCCCTGACCAGTCTTCTCCGAACCAGGCAGTAGCCGATGACCAACCTATATCTCCATCTGAAAACTTAACTTCCTATGGAGACCTCGTTAAAAGAATGGTCCACTCCCTTGGCCTTTCAGTCGTACAACCACAACCACAGGTTACAGATACTGTTTTTGATGTGGTACAACTAGATACATCGACGGCTATAGCACTACCCATGTCCACGGTCCTGTTACAAGCAGCTAAAGCACCATGGGATAAACCATAATCGGCTCCAGTGTCCACATGCCGCATGGACCATATGTATAGAGTCCAGGAAACAGGAGCAGAATTTTTATTTGCCCATCCTCAACCAAATTCAATGGTAGTTACTTCTTCATCCAAGTCAAAGAGAACCCATGCTGCCCCTTCAGACAGGGAGAGCAGAAAGCTAGATGCATTCGGACAACGTTTCTACTCTACTGGAGCGCTAGGGGTGAAGACCACAAACTACTTAGCGTGTATAAGTAGATACCAGTACACTTTGTTGGAGAGGCTCTCCAAGCTCTTGGCAAAGCTTCCAGAAGACAAGCGTCAGGCAGCCCGCATCATCCAAAAGGAGGGCATGGTGCTGGCAAAACAACAAATTACTACCTCTAAACATGCCCTAGACACCTGCTCAAGGACAATGGCTTCAGCCATAGCTCTCCGAAGATATTCCTGGCTACGTAACACCAATCTACAGCCAGATACAAGAACATACATAGAGGACCTCCCCTTCGATAGCCTTGGTCTTTTTAATACTACAACAGACATCATATTACAAGACATGGACAAAAGCATAAAGCCTCTCGTGCTCTGGGCGTTTCTTCATCCACGAGGCAGCAATACTGGCCTTGTCCCTGGTCTAGACCCTGGCAAAAATGTACCCCAAACCGTCAGTCTCCTGAGCGGCAATGGAGGCCACATACATCCTCTGGAGGCCAGAAACCTACATTCCAGAAACCTAGATTTGGATCGGTTCAACAATCCTCCCGCACTAAGCAGGCAAAGTCTGCCAAACAGGGTTTTTGACTTCCATGTCTTCCAGTCACATCCCACCCATCTAACCCCCTTCCTTTGAACTTGACGCCTCATCACCACAGACGAATGGGTGCTGTCCATCGTGACCCAGGGTTACCGCATAAAATTTATTCAGAACCCCATTACTCCTGTATTCATCTCCACCCCCCTTCTCCAGCCCTTCTGGAAAAAGTGTCCGTCCTTCTGCACAAGAGAGCCATTGAGCCGGTGCCACTTCATCTACAGGGCAGGGGATTCTATTCCTGCTATTTCACGGCCTTTCAAGTGCACTGAGAGTCTTCACAAAGACGATGGTGGTGGTCGTGGCCTTCCTTTGTCTCAAGGGTATCTCCATCTACCCATACATCGACGATTGGCTCTTGGTTGCAACTTCCAGGGATGCCCTAGTCTCGAACATCAATGAGACGCTAGCCCTCCTGGGAAACTTGGGTCTGCAAGTAAATCTGGAGAAGTCTCAACTTCAACCGGTCCAGAAAATACACTACATCGGTTCACTACTGGACTCCACAAATTGCAACAGAGCCGCCGACATTGTCAATCTAGCCACTGTCATGCATACTCGGCCTTCAGTGACGGCCTTCCAAATACAGAGGTTACTCGGCCTCATGGCCGCTACTACATCAGTCCTGGTGTTTGCCAATTTGAAAATGTGCCACCTGCAACTCTGGTTTATCCGCAATTTCAAGCCAGAGCGAGACACACACTCGACCCACCTATCCCCGCCTGTCAAAGTACGGGACTCTTTACTTTGGTGGACTGCCTCTTCCAACCTTTTCCAAGGAGCACCCTTCCATCCTCCATCACCCCAAATTACCCTGACTACAGATGCCTCTCTCTCAGGCTGGGGCGCCCACATGATGGGACTTTGTGTCGGAGGCAGATGGGACACACAGAAACGGAATCAGCACATCACTTTTCTGGAACTGCTTGCGATACGGTTCGCTATCACCAGTTTCCTGCCCCTGATAAAGGGGAAGTGTGTCACAGTCCTCATGGACAATACTATTGCCCTCAGCTACGTAAACAAGCAAGGATGCACTGTCTCCCAACACCTCTGCGACCTCGTCCTTCGGTTATGGGACTTCTGCATCGCCCACAACGTCTTCATAGTCACCACACACATCCTGGGGCACATGAATATGCAGGCGGACCACCTGAGTTGGGCAGGACTCAGTCTGCACGAGTGGGAAATGAATCCGACTTACCTTCTTCCACTCTTCCGCAAGTGGGGGTTCCCCCAAATAATGTTTTCGCCACCAGGGTGAACAAAAAGTGTCCTCTGTTCTGCAGCCGAGGTGGCAGGGACCCACAGCCTTTAGGGGACAGTCTCCTCTACCCGTGGTCCAGAGAATTTCTCTTCCTCTTCCCTCCACTGCCTCTACTTCTGAGAGTGGTCCGCAAAATCATCAGCGACAGAGCGGACTGCATCCTCATAACCCCATGGTGGCCGAGGCAACCATGGTTCTCAACCATCCTCGATCTGTCAGCGGGGGTCTACTACCAATTTCCTCCGGTACAAGACCTTCTGTTCCTAACCGAGTCCCCTCTCCTATACCACGACGTGCCACGTGTGAAGTTGACAGCCTGGAGAGTGGTGTCAACAGCTTTTCCTCCCACATAGCAAATGTCTTGCTAAACTCCAGAAAGTCCACTACACGAAAATCTTATCATTACAAGTGGCTAAGGTTTTGTTCCTCCTTGGGTAAGGATGCCCCTCGAGCCACCTCTGTGGCTCTCGATAAGGTTTTCAAATTCCTCTTGTCTCTCGCTG
>NW_015160262.1:177369-179599 GCF_001447785.1 Gekko japonicus | reverse complement strand
CTTCCCTGCTCCGACATCCCCAGAGGAGAGGCTGTTACACACTTTGGACACGAAACGTGCGCTTCTGTTCTACTTAAACAGAACCCGCCCAACGAGACGGGACTGTCAACTGTTCGTCTCCTATGCACCAGCAAGGCTGGGAACTCGCATTACAGCTCAGCATTTGTCAATGTGGATTGTAGGTCTCATCTGCTTCTGCTATCTTATCGCTAAGCAGCCATTGCCTGGCCCTATCAGAGCTCATTCAACCCAAGCTGTTGCAGCCTCAACTGCCTTCCTCCAGGGAGTTCCCTTAATGGACATTTGCAGAGCCGCTATGTGGGCTACGCCTAATACGTTCATAAGGCACTACGCCCTAGATGTCCGAAAGAACTCTCGTACCAACATGGGGCATCACATCTTATCCTCGGCTTCGCAGTAAGGACCTGCTAGCACCCTCCTCCATGTAGGCCACTGCTCGCTAATCTCCTATGGGTGTGAAGCACAGAGACCACGTTGAAGATGAACAGGTTGCTTACCTGTAACTGATGATCTGCAAGTGGTCATCTGCGCAGTCACACCCATGGGATTATGCACCTGCACTGATCCGAATCGGTGGTATGCAAAGCTCACAAATGGATTTTCATGCCTCTCTCCCAGGTGTGCGCAGGAACCCCACTGCGCATGCCCAAGGAGGACATGCCTGAGGTCTGGGCGCGAAAATCCGTTAGAGCTTGCTACAATGCCGATCGATCCAGCGCAGGCGCACTGTATCCCATGGGTGTGAATGCACAGATGACCACTTGAAGATCACCAGTTACAGGTAAGCAACCTGTTTTTATTATATGCTGTGTAAACAGTCCCAATAAACTGTACCAGTTTACTAAACTGTACTAAACGAATGACCAGCTCCTGTGCAAATTTCTTTGGACGTGAGCACTGTTGATTATTGTGCAGCACCAGTTCACATGTAGCCTCTTTGCCTGCTTGTGAATCCAAGGCAATTGAGTGCTAAACTAGACCTTACATCTAGCATGATCATCATGGGGACTTGCGGGCAGATGGCAGCTGTGAGTTCCCACTGGAAACTCAGTTCTGAAGCATCCCAGAGGCTGGATTCAGGTCGGGGTCACGGTGTAGAGGGAGGAGGGGCTTCAGTCTTTCCCCCATGCTATTTTCCCAACCTGAAATGGCCCGGGGGTGTTATTTGCCTCATTGGGAGGGGGGGCTGCATATACATTGAATACTTGAATGTGCAGACCTCCCACAGGGAAAATAACACCCCTAAGACCATTTGGGGTCAGGAGAGCACGGGGGTGGGGGGGGGGTTGAAGCTTGTCTTTCCTTTGCACCATTATCCTGCTCTGAATTGGGTCCCTGCAGCACTTCAGAGTTGAGTTTCCTTTAGGAACTTGCAGCTGCTGTCCTGCTGCAAGTCCCCGCAGTGGTCGTTTGTTACACGTAACATCTAGTTTGGGCTTCAATAAGACACACCAATAATTCCCATCAGCTAATAATGTCCTCTTTATTTTAAGGAAGCTGAATGATCCGTCCATTGTCACACCTTTTTCTAGAGATGACCGGGGATTCACTCCACTCCATATAGCTGCTATATGTGGTAAGCAGAGCACATTCTTTATTAATGGAATGTTGTATCAGTTCTTAGACTTTCTACCTGCTTTAGGGAATGCTTTCCATGGAGGAGAGAACTGTCAATGGTTACTAGCCATGGCAAGCAAAGGGAGACTCTAAATTTATAGGCAGTGGCCCTCTGAAACCCTGTGCTAGGAGGCAACACTGGGGATGGCCTTGGCCTCTATATCCTGTCTGTCAGCCTTCCAAGAGAACTGACCGATCCGGCTGTGAAACAGGTTGTTGGACTAGATGTACCAGTGACTCTTGACATGTTCTTTTTTTGCAACAGAATTTCGCATCAGACACACCCCACAGGATTCTGGGCTACAGATCTCATTGTCGCTCCACTTTCATCAAGCCTGCACTTTGTAATGTGCTCAATGCATGCCTGCAGCTTCATGCGGCAAGGAAAGAGGTTTTTTTTGAATGGCAAACACACTTTTGGGGAAGGCCTTTTTAAAGGAATTCATTTTAAACGTTTGTATCCTGAAAACGTTTGACCAAATCTGTCTTTCCAGGCAGCTTCCAAGTGTAAAGAAAACATAACGCGAGCATATAGTTAATAAAAAACACAATAATAAAAAACCGAGCAAGGCTAATTTAAAAACAAATTGAT
>NW_015160262.1:159640-177359 GCF_001447785.1 Gekko japonicus | reverse complement strand
GAATATGATAAGATCAGCATATACAGAATAAAAAAAATGGTAGTACAATATCCCAGAAAATTTATAGCAGGTAAATTAAAAAAATTAGCAGAATATAGCAGTGCAAACAATAAAAATAAATTTCTCAACGTGCAAGGGAAACGTGCACAAATAAGAACAACTAATTTCCTAAAACTACTAGAAAGACCAGTGTTCTAATGTCCCTCCTTCCCATATGTGCAGAGATCAATAGGGTAGAGAGCCAGTTTGGTGTAGTGGTTAAGAGCGCAGACTCGAATCTGGGAGAACCAGGTTTGATTCCCCACTCCTCCACATGCAGCTGCTGGTGTGACCTTGAGTCAGTCACAAGTTCTTTCAGAGCTGTTCTCTCAAAGGCAGCTCTCTCAGCCCCACCTACCTCACAGGGTGTCTGTTGTGGGGAGGGGGAGGGAAAGGGAAAGGGATTGTAAGGTGGTCTGAGACTCCTTCAGGTAGTGAAGGGCGGGGTATAGATCCTGTCTCCTCTTCTTCTACTTGGGAAAATAGATATATCCTCAGCTGTGCTCTAAACGTAAAGTCTACTGACTTTTGACTTGCCTGTCAATCTCAATTGTGTGGGAGAACGCTGTAAGCAGATTACCCTAAAAAAAGTATTGTGTGGACTGTTGTGGGGAGGGGGAGGGAAAGGGATTGTAAGGTGGTCTGAGACGCCTTCAGGTAGTGAAGGGCGGGGTATAAATCCTGTCTCCTCTTCTTCTTCTACCTGGGAAAATAGATATATCCTCAGCTGTGCTCTAAACGTAAAGTCTGCTGACTTTTGACTTGCCTGTCAATCTCGATTGTGTGGGAGAACGTTGTAAGCAGATTACCCTAAAAAAATTATTGTGTGGGCTGGGTTCTCAGGAGGTTCTCCTGTCCAGACACCGACCAGGCCCAAATCAGTTTCAGTAAGGTTGCTGCATCGCATGCCTTCAGACCATGCACTGGGATTCTTTTGTCTTGGTAGGGTTGCCAACCTCCAGCTGGGGCCAGGAGATCTCCCAGAATTACAATTGATCTCCAAACGACAGAGATCAGTTCCCCTGGAGAAAGTGGCTCCTTTGGAGAGTGGCTTCTATGGCACTATATCCTGCTGAGGTCCCTCCCTTCTCCAAACCTCACCCTCCCCAGCCTCCACCCCTGAATCTCCAGGAACATTCCAGCCTGGAACTGACAACCCTATGACTTGATACCCTTTGGGCTTTTCCAACTCCTGGACCTGCCGAGCCTTGTGGATGGGAGAACCTCTCCGGAGTCCTCCTTAATCCTTCCTGCAGCCTTAAGCATGCAGCCGCAGCACCTGGCCTCTGTATGTCAATCGCACCGCTGATCTCACAGTCGCAAGCAAGTTCATTATTCCGGTGCTTTCGTAATTACTGTGGCTCTTCATGGACCCTGGAGAGGACTGCTTTTTCTACGTACCTTCAATTCGCGGCTGGCATTCATTTCTTCGTTGCCTCCCTCCAGAGACAATTTCAATTCACATTGTGGGTAGGAAACTCCTCGCTGAGCCTTGACCTGGAATAAGCTATTGTAAATTGGGGAATGCTTACCGCGGTGGTGTGAATCGTAAAGATAACGACCGTGTTACTAACACAGGGGAGGAAGGAATAGATTGTTAAGCTCACAGTTTGCCATGGGAAGAGGAGGTTTGCGTTTTAACCTCCCGAGGTGCTGCCACTTTGATTCTAACAAGCATATATTTTTCACAGGGCAAGCCTCGTTAATTGACTTGTTAGTCTCCAAAGGAGCCGTCGTCAATGCTACAGATTACCACGGATCAACCCCGCTTCACCTTGCCTGCCAGAAAGGGTATCAGAATGTTACTGTAAGCACCAAAAGATTAACGAGAGATTTTTTGCACAAGTCCAGGTTAAAAAAGAAAAAGCTCCAGATAATAATTATGCCCCTTTCTATTGAATCGTGCTTGCGGATTGAAAGCAAAAGCCTCTCTTAATAGCTTGTTTTTCCTGCTCTTGACACAACTGAGTGACAGCCTCTTCAGAAGTGTTATCAAACAATGGTGCCTGCAGGGTTCTGTATCGAGCAAACGGCGATCCAATTTAAAACTTCTTATGGCATGTAACACCTTGTGCTAGAAATGGGGGGAGAAATGGAAATGGGGGGAAAAAACTTTGCTATATTTGGATTTCAGGACAGCAACCTCAGGTTTCCTAGCAAGTTCACTTTCTTTGACAATAAAAATTAGTTCAGTAGTTGTGGGTTGAACTAAATAATGATACGTATCAACACAGTCAATTCATGCTATACACTTGCTAATATACAAACAGTGTCGGAACAACTAATTACTATTTAATACTTAGCATTTGTATCGTGCTTTCACCATATTCAAAGTGTGTCACAAATGCTACCTTGTTATACTCCTTGCAGCTAACCTGCAAGGTAGGTTGGTATGATTACCTTCATATGGGGGGCAGTCTGAGGCTGAGACAGAGTCACTTGCCTAAGGCTACCTGGTGAGTATGTGGCCGAAATGAAATTTGAACTGGGGACTTCTTGCATAGTCAATTGCATAGCCACTTTGTGGTCCAGCCCTCAAAAACAGGTTGAAAGAGGTATGCCTTCCATTATTCCTCACATAAATCAGTAGTGCTATGCAAATGCAACCTTCCTTGGGGAACTAGTTCTTTTCACCTTGGGGCAACTGTGGAGAAGGCCCTGTTATGTTGTGGCTATTCTAACACCTTTCCTAACACATGGAGAGGTGGGAGAAAGGCTGTTCTCTGATCCAGACTTTGAAGGGTTAATGCATGTGGGTCTGAGCTAGGATGCTCTCTGTTCTCCTTGTCCATTAGCCCGTTATAATACTGGCGTAAGTAGCAAAATATTGATAAAGCACTTTGGTTATTGATCCTCCGGGGTGTTTTTCTGGAAGTAGACTATAGATTGGCTCTGCATTAAATCCATCAGATATCCCAAAGCAGTCATGTTTTAAAAGCACCGGGACCTAGCACGGCGCAAGGGACAGTAAAAGGCAGGGTTGTTCCTCAGTGACAAAACGCCTGCTTTGCATATGGAATGTTCCAGGTTTTGCATAAGGAATGCCTCATCTCTAGTTTAACAGGATCTTTGGTAGTAGGTGTTAGGAAGGACCTTTCGCCACTTAAGAGAGATGCTGTCAGTCAAAGTAAGTGATGTTAAACAGACCAGGGGGTTACAGAAAGTTTGCTAATTGACCTTGGACTAGCTGCTTACTAACTCACCTTATAGGATTTATTTATTTATTTGATTCGGCTTTTCAGTCGCTCAGAGCGATGCACGACACAGTCATAAAACATCAGTTACAATCAGGTTAAAATCGGCGCAAGGGACAGTAAAAGGCAGGGTTCTTCCTCAGTGACAAGACTGGAACTGTCGCTGTCCTAAACCGAACGCCTAGTGGAACATCTCTGCCTTGTGGGCCCTGCGAAACTGTAGCAGGTCCCACAGGGCATGGGTGTTGTTTGGCCCCCCCAAAATTCCCTCCTTAAAAACCACCCTTAAAGGGTCTGTGACTCAGTGGCAGAGAACAGTTCCGCAGGGCCTGTAAGACGGAGCTCTTCCGCCAGGCTTTCAAGTAGGAGCCGCCACCACTACCGCACCATCGTTATGTTCCATCAGTATTGTCTGGCCCTGGGAAGGGGGAATGGCAGTGTCGCGTCGAACTGAGAGCATTGAGTAGATGTACCATCTTGTAACGCCATCTTTGTGGAAGATCACACTGGAACAAGCCAGAGCACTTAATCTTGATGTATGTAGTAAGGATTTTATATGGTTTTAATTTGTTTTATGTGTAGACATATGCCTAATTGTGAGCTGCCCTGAGCCCGCGCAGCAGGGAGGGCAGGCTATAAATTGAATCTATAAATATAAATAAATAAACAAGCTCTGTGTGCAGGCAGTCCCGAGTTCAGTCCTGGATTTTGCTGCTAAAGGAAGGTGTTTTCCCCCTCCCCGTCAGAGCAACAAATACTGAGCTGGGTGGTTCAATACGCCCCACTCGGCATAGGGCACCTTCATATGGTCACCATGATCTCCATGGAGGAAGGTTTGGGATAAAAATGTGAAGTATTAAAGGGGAGGGGAAAAGTACATGCTGTACACCATGTATACAACTGAGACAATGTAAGTGAGCTACCTTGAGTGCCTGAAAGGCACTATTTCAATGCTACCTATCTTTTAGTTCGAGAAGTGCTTTGAAGCTGACCCACTCCGTTTATCAGAGGAACAAAGAAATCCTTTATCAGGCTGTTGTTGTGCTTCCATTTAGCCTGAGGATGCTTCTTTTTCATTCCTCAGATTGCCTCTGAAGCATCTGCTGTTGAATTGGCCTGTATTGTTCTATTCTGCAGCATCTAGTGGATGATATAACCGTCTGGGTGTCTTGGCCATAACGCTCAGTCGGTTTTAAAAAGTGCGTGGTGGGAAGCATTTATGTGGGTCACGAACTGGGTCAAAGTGGGAGCAAAGAACCCAGATGAGAGGTGTTTTCATGTGGCTGCTTTCAAGCAGAGGGAGATGGACGGGACTGATTCATTTGCTTAGAAACTTATGCCACTGCGGTTATTTGTTTTTCCTCTATAAAAGACATTGTCTCGCTTTCCCTTTTCAGCTCCTTTTGCTGCACTACAAGGGCAGCACAGAAATTCAAGACAACAACGGCAACACGGCGCTGCATTTAGCTTGTACTTATGGCCACGAGGATGTAAGTAATTTGCCAAAAGCTAAAGTAGTACCATGGCTAAGGGGTGGCATAATAGAGGTGTATACAATTATGCATGGGCTGGAGAGAGTTGACAAAGAAATTTTTTTCTTCCTCTCCCAAAATACTAGAGCTCAACAGCATCCAGTGAAGCTGATGGGCAGTAGGTTCAAGACAGACAGAAGGAAATACTACTTTACACAGAGTGATTAAAATGTAGAATTCGCTGCCCAAGGATGTAGTGGTGGCTGCAGGAATAAACAGCTTTAACAGTGGATTAGATAGAATCATGGAGGATACTACTAGCTGTGGTGACTGAGGGGAACCTCCACATTCAGAGGCACTGAACCTCTGAATCCCAGAGCCAGGAGGCAACATCAGGGGAAGGCCTTGGCCACTATGCCCTCTTGTTGGTTGTCCAGAGGAACTGGTTAGCCCCTGTATGAAACAGGATACTGGAATAGATGGACCACTGGTTTGATCCAGCAGGGTTCTTCTTACGTTCTTACATTCTTATGACATCTGTACTAGTGGCAATATCTTATTAAAATCCTAACACCTCTTCTCTCCCATTTTTTTTTAAATACTGTCAATTCTCTCCCTTTAGACTTTGTGTTTTCAGAATTATCCCTGTATAAAAGACTTATATGCCAAATCTGTCCCTATCATGACTTTGGTGGCACATGATTTATGGATCATCACAGTAATCTTGCCCTCAAAGCCTCTATAGCACACATCAACTTCAGCGAGCTTCCTAGGAATCGCAGCACTCTCATAGGGAGCTACAACAATTTCTCTAGACAGTTACAAACTTGGGCCCGTTCAGATGGTGCTTCTTAGGGGAAAAGGTCAATTTGGCGCCATTCTTGAAGATGTAGATAGGACATTCTCATTGCTTTACTGCCTGGAAAAAGAAATGCGTGGACTGTGCTGTACCATAATTGTTTGAACACATGAATTATTTGACCCCTGGAAACCTGTCTGAGACCCAAGGAGGAGGTCAAAGAGATCCTTGATTCAAATAGACAAAACATAGCACAGTTTGTTAATTTTTCTCTGAATGTAGATAAAGTGTGATTTTTAATTTTTTTTTTAATTTTAATTTGTCAATACAACAGGTAGGATTTTCTGATACGGAACATAGCACAGTTTGTTAATTTTTCTCTGTATGTAGATAAAGTGGGATTTTTTTATTTTATTTTATTTTAATTTGTCGATACAACAGGTAGGATTTTCTGACACCAGTTTGTAAAAACAGCTCGCAAATGTTACTTGCATGGAATATATTATATGGGATAATAATATCTAATATCCAAAGCAGATTAACAGTAGACCTCTTAGTTCCAATGCTGGGTAGCTTCACTGGCATAATCTTTCTCCCCTTTTTGCTTTTCCACACTTTCTAGTGTGTCAAGGCTTTAGTGTACTACGACGTCCACTCTTGTAAATTAGATATTGGTAATGAAAAAGGAGACACCCCCCTCCATATAGCTGCTCGCTGGGGCTACCAAGGGATCATAGAAGTGCTATTGCAAAACGGAGCCAACCCGGATATTCAAAACCGAATGAAAGAGACCGCTGTGCAGTGTGCATTAAATTCTACGGTACTATTTATTTATCTTGTTTTCAAAGTCTTTTTTTAAAAAATGGAATTCCTCTGTGATCTCAGCCAGTGCTTAATTGCAAAGATTATATAATGGGGAGGCCTTAAAAATAATTTCAGTTTTGATAGAGGAAGATCACAGTTTTACTTCTGAGACTTCCATGCAGTGCATTAAATTTTACAGCGCTTCTCCTTGATCTTTTCTTTGTTTAATTAATTTCCTCCATGATCCTAACAGGCACTTAATTGCAAAGAGGGTATGTAGCCAAAGCTCTTAAAAATAATTTTGGTTTGCCTTCGATGGAAGAAATTAACAATTTTCCTTCCAAAGTGTGTGACAGGCAAGACAAGCATTGCAAAATGGAAGCTTTCTTCTCTGCCCTTGGATCCAGAGGAGTTAGTCTGTTGCTGCAAAATAGTAAAAAGCTCATTAGCACCTTTAAGACTAACAAACTTTATTGTAGCATAAACTTTCGAGAAACACAGCTCTCTTCATCAGATGCATTGGATGATGAGAGCTGTGTTTCTCAAAAGCTTATGCTATAAACGTTTGTTAGTCTTAAAGGTGCTACTGAGCTTTTTACTATTTCTCTGCCCTTATGTCTGATCTCTGTCAGCCCACATCAATGCTTGCCGTCCAATCATTAAATATCTCTTGAGGTGGGAGCTGTATTTTGTGTTCGTGAGCAGTGTTCCCTCTAAGCTGAGTTAGTGTGACCTAGCTCACAGTTTTTTAGCCTCCAGCTCACACATTTTTTGTCTTAGCTCAGGAAGGATGGCTCCAGAGCAAACTGATTTATGCAGTGGCCAAATCGCTCGCTCACAACTTTAATGCCAGTAGCTCACAAAGTAGAATTTTTGCTCACAAGACTCCACAGCTTAGAGGGAGCATTGCTCATGAATGTTTTATCTTCCTGCAGATTCTGTCTTTAATGGAGCTGAACTACCTGAGGTTCGAAAGGAGGCAGAGTGCTTCTCAGGTAACAGAGCACACTTGCTTGTTTACCTGTTCCTTAGCAATAAGGACGTTCAGCCGATCAGCCAATATCGGTAACGGTGATGCAGCAAACCTCCCCCACCCCCCTCTCTTTGCTTTCTTTGCCGACCCCGTCAGTCACTCACCAGATCAGAGGACACAGCCAGCCAAGTGTCATCTGGATCCAGTTTATCTTCGTCCGCCACGGCACCCATCGCTAGACGAGATGGAACAAAAGCTTATTATAAAGAGGTAAGATTAAGAAGCCTCAGATCATTAGTGGTGCGGAAGAAACTCAGGCTGCCAACTCTCTTGGCCTGTCTCTGTCACATTTTTATCCTGCCTTTCCTCCAAAGAGCTCTGGAGGATTACACGTGGTTCTTTTCCTCCTCCTCCTCCATTGTGTCCTCTGGGGGAGAAGCGGGCTTCTCTTACAAGTTCCTGCTGTGCACGGAGGGTCCCCATGGGGAGGTCAGGTGGAAGTAGAAGAAGAGTTGGTTTTTATACTCCACTTTTCTCTACCCGAAGGAGTCTCAGAGCGGCTTACAGTCGCCTTCCCTTCCTCTCCCCACTACAGGCACCTTGCGAGGTAGGAGGGGCTGAGAGAGTTCTGAGAGAACTGTGACTGGCCCAAGGTCACCCAGCAGGCTTCATGTGGAGGAATGAGGAATCAAACCCAGTTCTCAAGATTAGAGTCCACCACTCTGACCTAGGGACACCCAGTGAGCTTCGTGGCCAAGTGGGGCATTTGGACCCAGGTTTCTCCAGTTCTCGTCTCTTATGGCTAGGCTAACCACTATACCACACTGCCCATCTTCATCATTTTGTTCATCAGTCACCTATATTTCTTGGTCATCCTTGGCCATCTGTATCCCCCCCCCCCCATCACTAATAACAATCAGACTACCCAGTCCTGATGGCAAAGTAAAGGACTTGGGAATGTCAATGTAAAGGTGGGTCTCTTTTTTTCTATGTGCCTGGACAACCAGTCAGACCTTGGAATGGGCTGATTCTTACAGACAGATCCACTGTCTGATATTTTTGTATCAACAGAATGTGTAAACTAATTCTACTGACCAGCATTGTTTATGAAATAATACGGGAGTCTCCTCTCTGTGGCCCAAGAATATGTGGCTCCCCTAAAGGCTTTCAAGCGAGTCCATAGCGAGAGCTGAACAAGGGGGGCTGTTTGGTTCACAGCTGGGTCTCATAACTGTTGACACGAGACTAGCTCGGAAGACCAGAACAATGTTGATGCTCCTTCCCCCTTACTGAAATTTCACAGGCTGCGTATGATTTCTGACTTTTCTACCCACTCGGGTATCCCTAAATCACAGCACCTTTGCTTTATGCAGATGTGGCTCCACCAAGCTATGTATGAATGTGCCATCAAGTTGCAGCTGACTGATGGTGACCCCAGCCAGGGGCTTTCAAGGCAAGCGAGAAGCAGAAAGTGGTTGGCCATTGCCTTCCTCTGCAGACCTCAAGCACTCCTTTGCCAGCTCAGCAGGAGGTTGGGCTGGAGCCCTGACAGGCAGAGCACTCTGACTAATATTAACAAAGTCAGGAGTCAAGTTCCTCTTGCTCCTAAACCAGTAGGCTGCCACCAGACCTGCTTCATCCAGGAATGCAAAGCACGGGCCAACCCTGCTTCCTGTAGGACTAAATAGAAATCCAGACCCTCTCCAGAGAGTCAGGAGTTCTACACACACACACACACACACACACTATTGGTAGGGCCAAAAAGGCAACTAGAAAAAGCCTTCTGCAAACCCCAGACAGAAACACACCAAATAGGTATGTAACTAAAAAGTTTTCATATATGATGCAAAGCAATACCAACACACTATGTGAACAGAAAATAAAAAAGGTTTTTAATATCTCTAGCTACAATACCTTGGGTATTACAGCACCAGTTATCCACAGCAGTTCTTGAAGCACAAACGAAGATCAGTCTGCTTACAGCAGTTCAGCAGGGCAGACCACAAAATCTCAATCTATCCAGCAGAGGTTCAGGGTTTCCCCAGATGGAAAAACAATAGCACCCTGTAGCATAACCAGCTAAGAGTCTACAGTTAAACAAAGAAGATGTGGAAAGATGTCATTTTTAACCATTTCTGGAAACACCTGACCATAGGCACTTAATTGGGCCTTGCAACCCAATTCACCTGATCCCAATACACCGGTCAGGGAGTTTGACATATGTAAATGAAGCACTGGACAGATGTAATTGAAGGTTGAACTGATTGACATTCACATGCTCAGCTGTTGCATGGGAACCCCAACCAGCCTCAGCTGTCCAAGGCCATTCCAAAAAACACCAAGTCTTCATGGTGTCAGTGCTAGGCAACCGAAAGCTAATGGTCTGCAGGTGTCCTTATCAGCATTTCTCTGGCTCAAGAACACAAAACCAAACACTGGGCTTCTGCAAGGAACTAAATCCAAATGAACAACTAAAAAATAGCCCCCGGTTACTACATCTTCTTCATCATCATCACCAACATCATTATTATTCCACCCCTCCTCGGAGTGGTTCACAACACCATAAAACAGTCATATTTTGGGGCAGGAACGCACAGGAATGGCGTTCCGGCTGGCTTCTGAGTTGGCCACGCCCAGCAGGAACTCATTAGCATAATAGGCCACACCGAACAGCAGAAACTCATTAGGATTGGCTACATTAGGGGTGTGTGGCCTAACATGCAAAGGAGTTCCTGCTACAAAAAAAAGCCCTGGGTTTTGACAACAAACAAGGTAAACAGAATAAGAAGCAAAAGGTGGGTGTGGCTGGATGAGCACACTTCTGGTAACACAGGGGTGTGGCCTCATATGCTAATGACCTGTGCTGTCGGGGGTGTGGCCTAATAAAATGATACATTATTGCTGTTGGGTGTGGCCAATTATGCTAATGAGTTCCTGCTGGGCTTTTTCTACAAAAAAAGCCCTGGTTATAACAGTATAAAAAACAAACAACTCACAACTGATAATGGTGGATCCAGGATTAAGCTCCAAAAATAAACTCTCCCAAGAAAGGCCTGATGGCAAAGCTCAGCCTTACAGGCCCTGTGGACTCTAGGGAGGTCCCATAGGGCCCGGGTCTCATCTGAGAGGGCATTCCACCAGGACGGGACCGTGACTGAAAAAGCCCTCATCCTGGAGGATGCGAAACATGCAGCCTGAGGCCCCGACACCACCAGTAAGCCACGAGATGACAACTGCAGCCACCGAGGGGGGTCGTAAAGGGAGAGGTGGCTCCACGGGTATGACGGCAGTCTCCCATCCAAGTACCAACCCTGCCTAGCTTCCAAGTTGTGATGAGACTGGGCTACACCAGGGGTCCCCAACCTTTTTGAGCCTCTGGGCACATTTGGAATTCTGACGGGGCACGGTCAATGCAGCAACAAAATGGCTGCCGCAGGAGGCGGAGCCGGCCACACAATGATTTCCACAGCTTAACGTCAGTCACACAGTGTGGATCCCTGTGCTGTGGAGACAGCGGCTGCCAGAGCAACATTTTTTTAAAAAAATCTGCATAGCCAATCAAATCTTCAGTAGTCAATCAGAAGCCTTGCTGGGCAAAAGCCATACCTGGCCCCACCCACTTCCTAAAAACACTTATTGGGCACCAGAAAAGGCATCGGCAGGCACCGTGGCGGCCACGGGCATCATATTGAGGACCCCTCCTGGGCTATACCATACCATTGACCATCCTACCAAGTGACACTGTTACAGAAATAAGAAGCAAGTCATGTAGAAACTCATTTCAGTGCATTCTTAAGAGGAGTTAACACCCCTCTAGCACTGTTAGAGTTGCTCCTGCCCCCCTTCTTTGTATAGACAAACATCGTCCTCCAGCTGCCACATCTGTAGCTCAGGTCAGGAGGAAAAGATTACCGGCAGCTTAGACCTTTCAGCTCGTGAAGCTCCTGGCCTCGTTTTTGTAATCTAACTTTAGTTCCCTGCCACTTTGCTGCAGCTCACACGGATGCCTTGCAGTTGCCTCTCATTGACTAAGCGGAAGCAAAACCTCTCTGTCTGATCCTCTGTCTAAAGCCAAGAGCTGCTCCTAAATGTAAATAGTTTATTTTTGCGGGAGAGTGTTGGTTTGCTGTGAAGATGTCCTACGGTTATTTAAACCATTTGTTTTTAAAAGATGGGTTTTCAGCCCTCTGCTCACTGGGTGGCCTGTGGCTTTGCAGTAACTTCACTCAGTCTCCATTTGTTCAGGTCAGATCATGACAGCTAATGTACAAGCCACATGCAGTGGCTGCCAAAACAGTTCTGTTCCCTCTGTAAGAAAGTTCTCAAGAATTCCATTCCAGATTAATTTGGGACATGCTTCCTTGCTCACTTGCTGTCTGGCAATGCCTGGCAACTGTCAGGAGCTTGGGGCGAAACCCAGAAGTGAAGTCGGGTGGATCTAGGAATTGCTAGAAACTCTATGGTAAAACCATAGAATTGGAGACCTGGCAACCAATGCTCCCTCTAAGCTATGGAGTCCTGTGAGCAAAAATTCTGCTTTGTGAGCTACTGGCGTTAAAGTTGTGAGTGGGTGATTTGGCCACTGCATAAATCAGTTTGCTCTGGAGCTATCCTTCCTGAGCTAAGACAACAAATGTGTGAGCTGGAGGCTAAAAAACTGTGAGCTAGCTCACACTAACTCAGCTTAGAGGGAGCACTTCTGGCCACCCTCCTCTGTGTGTCCTGTGTTTCAGTTTTACTTTTAACTTTGGAACATAGCTATAAGCGCACAGGTGCATTCCTTAGGCATCTTCTGTACGATGTTGGTTCATAAGACTTCCTTAGTTTAAAGACTTTGGAGTGGTTCTTACATCTGGCCGACCCCCTCCCCTACTCCAGTGATTATCTCCAGGTGTGGGCAGCTACCCCTGGCTATATATGCAAGAAACGTTCATGCAAGGATGCTATTCATGTGAGACCTGCGTGCATGCCTGCCATTATCTGACCAAATGCGCTGCCTCAAAAACGCTGCCGCAGTCAATCAAATCACGGTGGCACTGTATACAGCTCCTCTGCTTTGTTCAAATGAGCCCTCTGTGGGTGCCTCCTGTAATAGCCCTCTGGGTGCACGAACACTCCCTCAGCTGTACAAATCTGAAATCGGCAGTAGGTCTTTGAGATCACTGTACAGTCAAAGTGTTGTAATATATCCCAACTAAGTTTCCCTCTTTGCTCGTTGCATAGGTAGAGAAACTCCTAAGAGCAGTCGCTGATGGAGACCTTGAAATGGTAAGTTGTCTTGTGTTCTGTATTACCTGTTTTCAGGCCCCTCCCCACAACAGACACCCTGTGAGGTAGGTGGGGCTGAGAGAGCTCTTTCGAGGACTGCTCTTTCAAGAACAGCTCTGACAGAACTATGGCTTGCCCAAGGTCCTCCAGCAGCTGCAAGTGGAGGAGTGGGGAATCAAACCCGGTTCTCCCAGATTAGAGTCCGCACACTTAACCACCACACCAAGCTAGCATCATCAGCTCTGAACGGGAAGTCACAGCAGACATAATGCTGTCGACAAGTGCAGGCTGTTAAAAAGAAGTGGCTTACAGAAACGAGAAGCACTTGAGAGTGTTTTGATTTTGAATAATCTAACTTTCTGTAAAGTGCTGACAACATCAACTCTGGCTGTTCCCATCCTATAATTTGCATTATTTACTGTCTCTCTTTTTCAATGACTGAAAACTGCCATAGCAATTTTTATCCTTTCCTTTGGAAGCCTTTTAAACAGTGTGACACAGCTGACATTCAGGCAGATCGTACAGTTGCGTATCAGATGTCTGCAGAATTCCATTTCTTTGAAAAAAGAAATACAAAAGATTGTAAAACACACCTTGCCTCGGTCCAAGTGGCATTCCAGACCATACTTAAAGAAGTTTAGTGATGGATTGGAGGGATTTCTGAATCGACAGGCCATAATTGCGATAGGCTGGCAAACTAGGAAGAGAACAACATCTGTATAACAACATGAAACATAATAGATCTTTAAAAGAATAAGATGTGCAGCAGGGGTGCCCTCCTGCTTGTGTTCCTTAGACTCCTCCTTGCTGTGAAATATAAAGAAGTCACAAAGTGGCGCGCATTAATTGAGGGGAACAGATTAAGACAGCTTTGAGATCCTTAACATGTGCATCTATTTTAAAGTGCATTTAGCATTTGACCCAAGTCCTCAGCTAATCCGTTGTAATTGGAAACAGATATGCTTGGGATAAACGTGATTAAACTTCGGTAAGACGCAGAGTCGACCTCCGGGTTCAGACTATTTTGGTGCTGAGCGGATACCTGGCTCAGCAGCTTCCTTGTTGTCCCAACAGCTGCAGGGAGCTGAAGAGAAGGGCTTGTGGGAAAAACCAGCCTTGCTGAGCTGCCTGTGGGAAGGATGGTCTTCATCGCCCTTTCAACTCACAGGAGTTGCTTTTCCTTGGGTTGGTTACCAGAGCTGCTGACGCAGCTTCTTTCGCACCCTGGGTATAGAGTCCCAGATCAGGGCCCCACTTCTCGGCCTTCCGAATGGGGAGGGACCCGTTCTTCAAAAGGGAATTAGATAGGCATATGGAGCAGAGGCCCATCAGTGGCTATTAGCCACAAGGTATAGATAGGGGCTCTGGGGCAAGTGATGCTCTGTCTTCTTGGTGCTGGGGGGGGGGGTCAACAGTGGGAGGGCTTCTAGTGTCCTGGCCCCACTGTGGACCTCCTGATGGCACCTGGTATTCCTGGCCACTGTGTGACACAGAGTGTTGGGCTGGATGGGCCTTTGGCCTGATCCAACATTGGCGTCTCTTATGTTCTTATGTTCTTATGACCCATGGGCCCGTTTTAAGGCCTGGCCCTCCCTTCCAAGCAGCTCCAGTTCTTGTCAGTGTCATTGGTGAGAGGTCCAGGTGGAAAAGTATCACACACACACACCCAAATTAGGATTGAAATTGACACTCAGGTTTGAGAGGTTGTCTCCAGAGAAAGAGAATGCAGCAGCTGGGGCACACTGGGGATTTTCACTAAAAAGGGTGTGCAAGATAAAAGAGAGGCAGGAATAAATCAAGATCAAAAAGGGGCATGCTGCCGTGATGGCAACTGGGGTTAACAGCCGCTTTTGACCGAGGGCGAGTCTTAAGTGGCTCTGCTGCGGATATGTTGCCCCTCAATTACACTGTTATGCTGGTAAAGATTTAGTCACCCTTTTGAAGAGTTAAGTCTGTTTACGTTGAATTAAGATCAGGGCCAGTGTTCCCTCTAAGCTGAGTTAGTGTGAGCTAGCTCACAGTCTTTTAGCCTCCAGCTCACACATTTTTGTCTTAGCTCAGGAAAGATGGCTCCAGAGCAAACTAATTTTATGCAGCAGCCAAACTACCTGCTCACAACTTTAATGCCAGTAGCTCACAAAGTAGAATTTCTGCTCACAGGACTCCACAGCTTAGAGGGAACATTGATCAGGGCTGCACTTAAAAATCACCTGCCTCAGTGTACATGTGTCTACCAGCATTCTTGGAGGGGGTTGCGTAATGTTTCTGGTGTCTATATATAGGGTGCTTATCACTGCAAATCTTTCTTCAGCTCCCTCTGGCTTCTGAGATCAGGCATTGCTTGCCGTTTCAGTTGAAAGGCCTGGAAACTTGCTTTAAAAATGAAACTGAGATTCTCTGGATTTTGGAATATACTAGTGGTTCTTAAACTTTTTGAGGTGGGGCCCTTTTTAAACTTCATGGGACATCCCCTCCCCATCTTAAAATGCGGACCTTAGTCAAGGGTTCACAAGTTTATATTTTTAAATATACGGCATTACTGAGCAAGAGGCTGTACTTCATGGCTACTCCACACAGGAAAACCCATCAAACTCCCCTGATTCTCCTCTTCTCCGGTTCCTCGTCCTCCTTCCTGGCCTCATAACCCACCCGTGAGAGAGCCATGCCCACTTTTGGGAATCCACTGGAGTACCCCACAGCCCTGGTTATAATGCATTTGAAGTCAGCATTCTTTGAATCTTTTGATTCCAAAGGTTGATTTTATTTTCCAAGAATAAGACCTGGCGATGGCCAAGGAAACATGTTCACACAGGCTGGCCCAGAGCCTCGCACTTAATCTTCAACAATCCATGTTAAAAGGATTTGAGTGATCTGGTGCAGAGGTGAAGTCAAAGTCTCAATTAGAAGCAGGGGAGGTCATTTCTAATTTACTCTCCCTTGCTCCTTGGCAAACTTACTTTGGCGGTTTTGGTGTTTAATGTTCTTTCCCCTTACTTTCATTTTTTAAACTTCATGTATACCCTGCCTTTCTCCCCAGTGGAGATCCAAAGCTGCTCACATCATTCTCCTCTCTTCCATTTTATCCCTATAACAGCCCTGTGAGGTAGGCTAGGCTGAGAGCATGGGATTGGCCCAGGGTCACCCAGCGAGCTTCCATGGCAGCATGGTAACTCGAACCTGATTCTCCCAGATCCTAGTCTGACACTCTAACCACTATGCCACACTGGCTCTCAGTTTGACTTGTAGGGAAGGAAATGAGAGCACGTCACCAAGCCCTCTTTGGCTATCTCATTGAATTTCCAAGCATAGATTTTTCCGTGAAATTGTCAGGAGGCAAATTGTCCTCATTTTTACTGTGATGGTAAACGTGTTGTTAGCCTGCCACCCAACCCCCTGCATGTAGTAAACTAGGTGACAAATCATAACCTTCCTGACCTGCTAGTTTCCTATATGCAGGGATCTTATTTTGTTAGAAGCATTCAGTCCCACGCACTGAAGCAGTGCATCTTGGACCCAGGTTCACCGGCTCTGTGAATACTGTGAGTACATAAAAAAGATGACTGTCTTCTCCCTCCCCTCTCAGGTGCGTTATCTTTTGGAATGGGTGGAGGATGACTTAGAAGAATCTGAGGAGGCCGGTGGTGTGGAGAAACAGGAATTCTGTCATCCCTTGTGCCAGTGTTCCAGATGTGGGCCTGTGCAAAAGGTTGGTCCCTTTGTCCGTCCCAGTTCGCTTTCTCCTCTTCAGAGGCCCGTGATTAATTGCAGGCAGCTCTTAACCAGGCCCCCATCCTTAATAGAGCTCACGACCTCATGGAATGAGCTGCTTCTCTGGCCAATCGGGTTGTTGAAAGGATTGAGTGGTGGAACGGGGAGGCTCACTGTACCGTGGAGAAAGAAGGGCGGTAGCTCTACAGAGGAAGGTGGGAAGCCACGCCCTCGACGCTCCTGCCTATTTTTCAATGGCCTGTCCCGGCATTGTATCGCCCAAGATGTTTTCAGACTGGTGAGAGTAAACAACACTTTGACCTCCCACCTAGCCTCTGCCTACTTATGCCAAGCTGTTGTTGTCAGTCATATATTTAGGAAAGCAGCAGGTCTTCTCCTTTTTTTTTTTGCCAGTGTGCAGATTCTTTTGCCATGATCTCTCAATATCATCCATTTTGTAATGTTACAGATATACATACCTGATGGGCACTGTGGTATCTCTGGTTTCCTTCAGAGAGTACTCGCCCTGGCACTCTGAAGAGGTCACTGTGAAAACGGTGTAGATGGGTCTCACTGTTCCTCGGCTTTCCCACTGAGAGCCAGTTTGGTGTAGTGGTTAGGAGCATGGACTCTAATCTGGGATTCCCCACTTCTCCACATGCAGCTGCTGGTGTGACCTTGGGTCAGTCACAAGTCCTTTCAGAGCTGTTCTCTCAAGGGCAGTTCTCAGAGAGCTCTCTCAGCCCCATCTCCCTCATAGGGTGTCTGTTGTGGTGAGGGGAAGGGAAAGAAGAAGAAGAGAAGAGATTGGATTTGTACCCCGCCCTTCACTACCCTAAGGAGTCTCAGAGTCGCTTACAATCTCCTTTCCCTTTCCCTCCCCACAACAGACACCCTGTGAGGTGGGTGGGGCTGAGAGAGCTCTGACAGAAACTGTTATTTTTCAAGGACAGCTCTTATCAGAGCTATGGCTTGCCCAAGGTCACCCAGCAGGTGCAAGTGGAGGAGTGGGGAATCAAACCCGGTTCTCCCAGATTAGAGTCCGCGCACTTAACCACTACACCAAACTGGCTCAGTGGGAAAGGTATGAGCATGGTCTGATGGTGAGGAGGGGAGGGGAGGGGGGGTGCTGGGAACTCTGCCTGGGGCCTCCCAAAATCTGGAGCTGACCCTAACAGCAGTAAAACTCTTAATGGAAGGTGGGACTCAGGAAGGGGTACCAAGCGACCAATCTGCGGTCCCTGACCATTCAGTTCCCTAAATTGTTTTTATGCACGTGTTAAGTAACTTGAGAGGACTCTTCCAAATTTCCTTCAGGTTACTTGATTTGTCTCTTAACAGGAACTCTTCAGGGTGCCCACGAACGGCCTCGGTGTGAACGCCGCAAACCACGACGGCTTGACACCGCTGCACGTGGCTGCCCTCCACGGGCGTGCGGACTTGGTCTCCCTTTTGCTGAAAC
>NW_015160262.1:139217-159503 GCF_001447785.1 Gekko japonicus | reverse complement strand
AATGTTCCCTCTAAGCTGTGGAGTCTCATGAGCAAAAATTCTACTTTGTGAGCTACTGGCATTAAAGTTGTGAGCAAGAGATTTGGCTCCTGCACAAATTAGTTTGCTCTGGAGCCCTCCTTCCTGAGTCAAGACAAAAATGTGTGAGCCGGAGGCTAAAAAACTATGAGCTAGCTCACACTAACTCAGCTTAGAGGGAACACTGGTGGTGGCGTGCCTGGCATCCTTGGGGCCCGACAGGGCCAGTCAGTTCTGGGACCCCGACCTCAGTGCTCTCTGGGGTATGTATGGGGAAAGGCGGTCCCTCAGGTATGTCGGACTCTGACCATATAGGGCTTTAAAGGTAAGTACCAGCACCTTGAAGCAAATTCGGTATGCTATTGGCAGCCAGTGCAGCATCCTCAGCACAGGCTGGATGTGCTCCCATCTGGGAAGACCCATCAGAAGCCTGGCCGCGGCATTCTGCACTAGCTGCAGCTTCCAAATTTGCAACAGGGGCAGCCCCATGTGGAGAGCGTTACAGTAGTCTAGTGTCGAGGTGACCGTCGCATGGCTCACCATAGCCAGGTCGTCGCAGCTGAGGAAGGGAACCAACTGCCTGATCAGCCGGAGATGGTAAAAGGCCGACCTGGCAGTGGCTGCCACCTGGGCCTCCATTGTTAAGGAGGCATCCAGGAGCACTCCCAAGCTCCCGGCACCGGCACCAATGGCACCCCACCGAAAGTCGGGAGTAGGGTCCTCCCCCCCCAAGCCCGCTCTGACTCACGCACAGGACCTCCGTCTTCGTCGGATTCAGCTTCAGCCGGCTCCGCCTAAGCCAACCAGACACAGCTTGTAATGCCCAGTCCAGATCTTCCAGTCTGGAGTCCGACCGGCCGCCCAACATCAGATAGAGCTGAGTGTCATCGGCGTACTGATGGCACCCCAGCCCATACCTCTGGGCAAGGGGGCGCATGTAGATGTTGAACAGCATTGGGGACAGCACTGCCTCTCAGGGCACTCTGCACTCCAGCGGGCACTCTGCACTCCTCATGGACTGCTGTTCTCCTAGTGCCACCCTTTGTCCCCGACCTTGGAGAAAGGAAACAAGCCATTGCAAGGCAAGCCCCTGAATTCCCATATCAGCGAGGTGGTGAAGCAGCAACTGATGGTCGACTGTGTCGAACACAGCCGACAGGTCCAACAACAACAGTACTGCCGAGCCGCCCCCGATCCAGATGCCTCCGGAGGTTGTCAGTAAGAGCGACCAGTGCTGTCTCCGTCCCGTGTCCCGGGCAGAAGCCGGACTGGAAGGGAGCTAATGTGGAAGCATCATCCATGAAGCCCTGTAACTGTAACGCCACCGCCCTCTCAATTAACTTGCCCAAATAGGGCAAGTTGGAAACCGGCCGGTAGTTCGCCCATTCGGCCGGGTCCAAAGATGGGTTTTTTAGGAGAGGGCGGACCATCGCTTCCTTGAGCGCCCCCAGGAACAGCCCCTCCAGGAGGGACTTGTTGATAATATCCCTTAGGTTGCCTCAAAATCCTTCGTGGCCAGCTTTAATAAGCCAGGAAGGGCACGGATCAAGGCTGCAAGTGGTTGGGCGAACAGTCAAGAGCAATGTGTCAACTTCCTCCAGGCTGAGCGGGTCGATGTGATCCAAAACTGAAATCGAAGATGTGCTTGGGGTCTCGAGCTCACTCACTGTTTCTACTGTGGTGGAGAGGTCGCGGCGGAGCGACAAGGCTTTACCTGTGAAATAGCTCGCAAATGCCTCGCAGCCGATGTCCAATTCCCTAGCGTTTGGCCTGCCCCGTTAGGCTGGGCGTGAGCTCACCGATGCAATCGTAGCCACAAAGTACTCTCTCTTCACGGCTTTTGACTGCCATCTCATAGGATCTGCTTAGTGGCCCTGGACTTCCCTCCTTGGTGGTCTCCCATCCAAATACTACACAGGGCTGACCCTGCTTAGCTCCCATGATCTGAGGAGATGCAGCTAGCCTGGGTTACCAAGTCATGAATTCACTAAGCGGCATCACTTACAGCCCCTTCTGTCCCTGGAAGGTGAGTTCACCGTCACAACCAGATAACAACTATGGAAGCGAGTTGACGGCACGCACACAAGTGCAGCCAGACAGTCGCCATCTTGGTCTGCAGTAACAGAGCCGGATTCCGGTCCAGCAGCACCTCAGTGACCAACAAGATTTGGGGGGGCATAAACTTTCAAGAGGTGAAGCTCCCTCTGTCAGACACTTTGCCAGGCGTCTGAGGAAGAGAGGTTTGACTCTTGGAAAGTTTATACCCTGAAACTCTCGTTGCTCTCTAAGCAGCTACTGGAGTTGAATCTAGCTCAGATAACGTTTGTGAACCCTACCTACCTGTTCTTCCCCACCCCTCTCTTTTACCATCTCTCATTTTGCCAAGGGCTCTGCATTCATACTCACCTTTGCATTCAGAAGCGACAGGGCCAAATAAAAACACCAGAGCCTCTTGGAAAAAAGACAACAAAATGCCAGCCCAGGCTCCATGCCCTGAAGCCCCCTTCGCTTCCTGATTTTGCCTGTGTTTTGCAACGCATTCATATAAGCCTCGAAGTCGAAGACATTAAGCTCTGGTTTTGGGGCTGCAGCTGTTTAACGTTGCCATCCCCATCCTTTACCTTTGCCCACAGGTAGTGACGTGCCTGATAGAGTCTGATGCTAAACAGAATAAAAAGGACATCCATGGAAACACTCCCTTAATTTATGCCTGCTTGAACGGCGATCAAGAGATAGCAGACTTTTTGTTACAGGTGAGATTTCCTGGCAGTTCCACACTACAGACGATTATTTATGCTGGCTAGATTGAATGCTATTTCGTCAGGGGAACTATTGGGATGCTTAAATAGGGTTGCCTTACTCTGAGCGACTGTGCCAATGCGTTTTTGGCCAAATAGACACCCTTCAACACTGTCTATTCGACTGTGAACGAGGCAAGAAATAGTTGGATAAAACCTTATATCCAGGATTCTAGGTGTGAACTGGATAATTTGAGATTTCTTTTAGCAGGGGTGGATTTTAACATTACATTGGCAGTTGCCAAGTTCTTTTCTCAGTTGATTTAATGAAAAATCATTAGATTTTTATATTATATAATAGATTTCCTCCTTTCGTTAGTCTTAGTGTGACACTGTTCAGCAAATTGGCTGTCAGAACAGTATCCCTAAAGTAAAGTTACAGGTGAGAAGGGCTTCAAGCACCATTTCATATTTGCAGATTCCTTTTGGTTGTGTCCCCCCCCCCCCAATATTCAGCACTCAGCCAGGACGGTGAGTGTAATACTCTTACCAGCAGCTGGCCTCTCCATTGGAATGCATCTGTTGTAAACTGACATCCTGATGGTGATATCTTGATTCCAGAATGTTTTAAATCCGGGGTCTGCAACCTTTTTGAGCCTGTGGACACCTTCGGAACTCGGAGACTGGGCAGTGGGCACAGTCTCAAAACGGCTGCCGTAGGAGGCGACACCAGCTGCATAATGTCAGGGAGAAAGGCTGCATATATAACTTGATAACAGTACATCTTCAGCATGTCAGGCAGAAGCTACAGTTTTAATCTGCACAACCAGTACAGTTTTAATCTGTGCTCCTAACCCTGCTCACTTTCTAAGAGCACTTGGTGGGTGCCAGAAAATGTGTCAGCAGGCACTGTGGTGCCCATGGGCACAACGTTGGAGACTCCTGTTTTAAATGAACAATTAACGGTAGAGGAAATTCAGGGAGAAAACCAACCAACCAACCTAACCTCATGTCAACTTCCTCCAGACTGAGCAGGTCAAAACATTCTAATCCCTGCGAAGACGTGCAAGGGGCCTCGAGTTCACTCACTGTTTCAACTGTGGTGGGGGGGTCACGGCGGAGCGCCAAGACTTTGTCCGCCAAATAGCCTGCAAAAGCCTCACAGCCAATATCCAATTCCCTACTATTTTGTCTGCCTAGTGACAGAGCTGTTAAGGACCAAATTGTTCTAAACAATTGGGCTGGGTGTGAGCTCGCAGACGCACTAGCAGAAACAAGAAGGGGAAAAAACTGAACCTAAAAATAAACTCCAGAACCAAACAAAGGTTAGTGAAAAGCAGGGCCAATATTAAAACCTTTCCATAAAAAGAAGTACATGTATTTATTGATAATAACAAATTTAAAACATATATAGGGGCCCAATTACAACCAATGTATATAAAACATAACAATATCAAGGGCTTAAAAAGTTGACCTTACACTGCTTTTTACTTGTGAATACTGTGGGAACACAATCAAAGAAGGAAATTTTTGGACCATAAGTTTATTTTATAATCACTGGGCTAGTGATCGCACTTTAAAGGAATCACTAGCCCAGTGATTATAAAATAAACTTATGGTCCAAAAATTTCCTTCTTTGATTGTGTTCCCACAGTATTCACAAGTAAAAAGCAGTGTAAGGTCAACTTTTTAAGCCCTTGATATTGTTATGTTTTATATACATTGGTTGTAATTGGGCCCCTATATATGTTTTAAATTTGTTATTATCAATAAATACATGTACGTCTTTTTATGGAAAGGTTTTAATATAGGCCCTGCTTTTCACTAACCTTTGTTTGGTTCTGGAGCTCGCAGACGCAACCATGGCTGCATAGAATTCTCTCTTAGCAGCCTTGACTGCCACCTCATAGGAACTCATAAACGTCCTATAGGATGTTCTTGATGCTTCGTCGTGGGCACGCCGCCGTCTCTCTAGCCGTCTTAGCTCTTGCTTCATCAGCCACAACCCCTGGGTATACCGGGGGCAAGCCTAGAGGGCGTCAGGGAGCGATCTCATCGATGGCTGTGGAGAGTCCGCTATGCCAGTCCCCCACAAGCTCATCTAATGAGCCGCCAGGGAGCATCGGATCCCGCAGAGCCATTTGAAGCCATACGGGGTCCATTTGGCTCCGCGGGCAAGCTAAAATCTGCTCGCCGCCTAAACAGGGTCGGGGTGGAACATTCAGACGAGCTTTCAGGGCATAGTGGTCCAACCATGGTACTGCCTTTGCAGTAATCTGGTCCACTGTAACCCCCGCAGCGAAGATCAAATCGAGCGTGTGCCTGGCCTGGTGCGTGGGGGTCGATACGAATTGGGAGAGTCCCAGTGCCGCTATGGACGACACCAGGTTTGCAGCTCGGCTGGAGTCTGCGTCATCGGCGTGGACGTTGAAGTCACCCAAGACTACAAGCCTAGGGTGCTCCAGCGCCCAGCCTCCCAAATGAACATCGGCACTCCTCCCCCCCGCCCCTTAGTCCGCGATTGGTGTAGGACCGAAAACCCGGGTGGGGCAAGTTGGGAGAGAGCTAGGCATTAGGCCTGTCAGTTAGTCAGTGAGTGACCTATAGATCATATTCATCGCAGAGGATTGAAAGTGACAGGTTTCTACCCAGAGGCTCACAGGCTGTGTGTAGACAAAACAGGAAAGAGGGCAGGGAGGCATGGTAGAAAAGAGGAGGTGGTTCATTCATTGGGTTGGATCTTGTGGATCTGTGCAGCAAGCGGAGCCTTCCCCCGATGCTCTCTGAGTCTCCTGTGTTGGGGAAGGCTGTGCTAGCCAGATGAAGCTCCCATGGGCTCCAACTCACTACAGTTAAATATGCTTTCGTCCTGCCAGATGCTTACTATAGGTGTTATTTTTAAAACGGCATTGAAAGAAGCACGCAAGAATTTTCAGTTTACCCAACAAAAGCTCCCACACAGGTTTAGTAGGAAAGGTTGTCTTTTTCATTGCTTGTTAGAGTACCCCACAGATTAAAATTGTCCCCCCCACACTGATATAATGGACTAAAACTTTAGTTGATCTACTCATTAATCAATTATAGAATTTCTTCATTAATCTGCCTCTTGAAGTTCCCAGCCAGAGAGGTTTCCCTTTTTAAAAAAACAAAACAAAGCAGTGTTGTTTTCCCTCTTCATTACTGCCCACTTTCATGGTCTTTGGTTTCCTTCTCTTCCTTTCCCCTTCCCAGCATGGGGCATCAGTGAACCTTTCCAATAACGAGGGCAACACAGCCCTCCACAAAGCTGTGATGGGAAGCCACGAAGCTCTGGTGCGGCTGCTCCTGCAGTACCAAGCATCAACTCGCATCAGGAACAACCGACAGCGGACTCCTCTCGACTATGCTGAACAGGTCAGTGTGGCAGAACTCAGTTCTGGGAATGAGCCCTGCCAGCAATAAACACTCTGCAGGGATGAAATTATGCCAGCCCTGAGGCGCCCCATCTGGCAGCCACCCAGAAGTCTGATTTGGTTTGTCTGCATCAAAATGTAGATCTGCATGGGAGATGGTTGGTCCCCACTTACCCTGTGAAAGAACTGCACTCAGGTGTGTTCTGCAGTATGGATATACTGATGGCCAGGGCTTTTTTTTGTAGAAAAAGCCTAGCAGGAACTCATTAGCATAATAGGCCACACCCAACAGCAGAAACACATTAGCATATTAGGCCACACCCCGACAGTGCAGCTCCTTAGCCTATTAGGCCACACCCCCATGCCTTCCCTTGGCTGTGGGGAGCCCGGGCAAGCCGGCCCTTGAACAAGCCGGGGAAGGCACAGGGAGGCATTTAAATGCCTCTCCGATCCTTCCAGGGTCCCCCCGCCGCCCCCCGCCTCGGAGTTGGGGGGGGGGGGGTCGTCGCTCTCCAGGCCTTCCCTCTGTAGCCACGCACGCAGAGGTTTTGGCCGTAGTGGGCGTGGCCAACTCTGAAGCTAGCCGAAACTCTGTTCCTGTGTGTTCCCGCCCAAAAATAGCCCTGCTGATGGCCTCTGTCACCCCACTGCACAGTTGGAGCTGGATGTGTGTAGAGTGGCAGAAATCATCACTATGGCATAGTGGTTGCAGATGGGTAGCCATGTTGGTCTGCAGTAGAAGAACGAGATTCGAGTCCAATAGCACTGTTAGCCGAACTGCTTTATCTACAACAGCTGGCAAACTAAATTTAAATTTGGGTTCCTGCCTTTGTATACTGAAGTCCAATCGACCCCAAGGTTTTTACCAGTGAGAGAGACGAGACTGGTGTGTTCCAAAACAATCTCTCTTTTACTTAAGAACATATAAAATCACATACACACAAAATCAGATTCACACGTACAATCAATCAAGTTCCTCAGAAATACAGAATTACAGTAGTCACTATAGAAATCACAGGTCTCAATGAAGAATAGAGGGGTCAGAAAATATACTAGGGAGATTTGACACACAGCTAGAAACCAGCCAGCATGTGTGGACCTTGTGGCTGCAGACCAAGAGATCAAGTAGGAACAAAGGGTTTTTTGATAGGAAGCTGGGCTTGAGAGGGGCTTCAAGCAGACAGGGGCCGTAGGTGGGGGTAGGCGGCTAGCAAAAGCTAAGCAGCTGGACCTCACCTTTTATAGGTGAATCCTTTAGTGGGTGGCATCTGTGCCAGTCTGTGAACCCACCTACCTGTAAGTCCGTCCCATCCCTACAGCTATTGGATGCGTGTAGCGAGGGGCAGCTACCTAGGGGTTTGGCCAATATTGAAACTCTAGACTCTAACTCAAGGGAAAGCATCTGGTGAGGTGTGAAAATTTGGTATTAGGATGCCCACTGAAGTGCAGATGAATCTTGCCCGTTCCCAGGTAATCAGAGAGGCATCTGGCAGGAAGCTGTCCATTCAGATGTAAAACAGAGATGTGTATACGTGTGTTTTCAACAGTTCATCAATGGAGGCTGCTTTCAAACAAGTTGTTGTTTGGCTGGCAACAACGGCCCTGCGTGCCTCTTCTTCCCCTCTGGCTAGGAGCTGTGTATTTGCAAACTTCATTAACATGTAAGGCTTAGAGCAGGTCACTATCTATGTGTATCTCACAACAAATGACTTGTACAGCGTTCTTTGAGCCTATGGGTGTATGTATGCACAGTCCATGTGGTGTTGGCAGCAAATATAAATCCATAAAGCAAAGATTAGCCTCAATTCTCAACAATTACCTCCCTTCATGACGATACTGAGTCTTTTTAGACGAAGGAGTCATGAGAACAGCAACAAGAACACATCAGGAACACATCATCAGTCTGCTGGTCAGGTCCAGAGATGTCATCTCATCTCGTCTGGTCATCTCTGGTCTCAGGAACAGGAATATAGACCCAGATGCCAACTATCTAGACTAATAGTTGGAGACGGACTTAAAAATCTACCCTGAGAAAAATGCCAAATTGCATTGAAAAGTCCAAGCATTCAGTGCAGGCAAGCATGATTCAAATCATGTGACCACACTATCACTAAACATATCAATTATGCATATGATATAAATCAATAAACTAAAACCTTGCTAGTCCCTAAAGTCATAGGAGAAAAACTTGTAAACATCTTAAAACAGGAAAATACATTTGTCATTGTTATGCAAGGAAATCATAAAAAACTTGTAAGCACTTCAAAACTTAAAAAACTATATCTGTAAACTGTGCTCTCCTTCCCTGAGAGTAAACCTATTCAATTATGACTTTGAAGGTAAAATGAGCGGAAATGAGCAAGAAAATCCTTCACAATATCAAAGTTCAGTGGCACCTTTAAGACCAACAAAGTCATGTCTCTTGCACTTTTCTGCTGCTACATACTAACATGGCTACCCAACTTGGAAATAATAAAGTTTTTAAAAAATGTAATGTCCAGTAAATCTGCAGAGGCCGTCTCAGGGCTCAGGGGAGGACTTCATTGAGGAGGAAAAGCCCAAAACAACCTTTCTTCTTTTCTCTCTCATCTGCCTCTTTAAAGAATTCAGGTATCTTCAAACTCTTACAAGCCGTATCGGTGTCGGAAGAGGGAAGTCTGGTAGACTGTGACACTCACACAGCTGTGAAGATCCAGAAAAAAGGTGAGCGCTGTCATTTCGAGGAGGGTAAGCGAACTGAGCCTGTTCTTTGGCACTTTGCCCAAGGAACAAATGTAGCCCTGGTGGTCTGCAGGAAAATGTCAGAGTCCAAAAGTCGTGTAATCTCTTTTACTAGAACCAGCCTTAGTGTCACTGAGCAGTATTCAAGCTTTTCAGTTCTCCAGGGCTCTCCATCCAGCTAGATGTTCAGTGCAAAAAAAGAGAGGGAAGAAAAACACGACCCATTTTAAGACTCTACGTAGCTGCAAACCTGGGGGTTCTCACCAATGCCCTGAAACATATTTTGCTGTTTGGGGGCAGTGGCACAAAGGGCAAAGGATCAGATGCTATATTACAAGGATGGGCAGACAGTAGACCACAACTCAGTGGTGGACTATGAACAAATTTCCAGCCTCAGCTAGCCAGAGGTTCCCAAACGTATTTGGCCGACTGCCCCCTTTTCATTAAAAAAATTACTCAGTGCCCCCCCTGGAAATCCACCTTCAAAAAGTGGACAAAAAGATGCAGTGACAAATTTGCACCCAAGGCTCCTACCACCCACCTGGATTGTTCCAGTGCCCCTCAGGGGCCAGTATTGCCCACTTTGGGAACCAGCGTGCTAGTCGCCGGGACTCTCGCTTCTGCCGCTTACTGGGATTCTTGCAAAGAATTCTAGACTGCAATCTGATCCAGCAAGGCAGTTCTTACTCAAGAAACACAGAACAGCTTCGCCATAACTTATGAGATCCTGGATGTGCAGTCTTATTTTACAACTTTCACCTCATGCTGTGGTGGACCACGAGGGGTAGGCCACTCGAGACGGCTAAAGGAGGGCAAAGAATCCTTCGACAACGGCCAAACGCAGCAGGAGATGCCAGGTCTAGAGGGATGCGCAGCGTAGAGACCCACCCACCAGGCGCTGCCAGTTTTCATTTAGTTGCGCAGAAATGAGAGACGGTGGATGGAACCTGACTGCAGCTGTCTAGCTAGACTGCCTTTGAGGACTGCATAGATGAGAAAGTGATTAAGTGGTTTTGTTTTTTTTAAGTGCTTAAAATCCAGCTGTGTAGATGGCAGACAAGCACAGTTTTCACAGCCAGAGTGTGAAAAGAACGGCTAGAAACCTTGGGAGCTGGATCCATTGTTTTCACCCTGCTAGCAGTGGAGCCTTTCTTTGGTGTAACAGACAGAGGACATCTCCCTCGTTTGTTTTCAAAACTTGGCCGCAGTTGGTAGACAGACAAACCACAGGGACTCCCGCAAAGCGGCACTGTGGCTCTTTTCATTGAGGCCAGTTGAGGGGATCACCTTGATTCTTTGTTCATGCTCAGGTGCACAGCCCGTCTTGGAAGGAAGCTCTGCTCATCAAAATTTGGAACACATCTGTCTCACGGTCCAAGCTAGCAAGTCCTCACCTGCCTGCCACGCAGCGACGCTACCAAATGCATGTTGTGCCCAGTACTTGGGGTTAGGCCAGTCCAGAAGAATCTGAAATAACTTTGCCTTCCCATTGTGTAAGCAGGGAATATCGCCAGCAGCTTACTTTTTTCTAAGCTTTACAAACAGGTGATCTGACGAGCCTTCTCTGGGATGGGCGAGGGCTTTGCCTTTCCGTTTATAGAGCCGCCCACCTCTGTTTTTTGCTTCTTGACCTAAGCGGGAATGACGGCATTAATCCATTGGTCTCGCGAAAGTGATTGGATCCCCAAAGGTCGTTTCTTGTACATCCAGTACTGAGTCCATGTTGATGACATTTATTCTAGAAGGTGTCCTTGTAAGAGGGGATTTTGAAATGACTCGCGTACACAGGGCTCTTTTTCGAAGGAACATAAGACTTTCCCTGCTGGTTAAGACCAGTTGTCCATCTACCCCAGCATCCTGTGTCACACAGTGGCCAACCAGTTGCTGTGGAGGGCCAGCAAACGGGGCTTAGAGGCTAAGACCTCCCCCTGATGGTGCATCCTACCAGTGGCATTCAGAGGTTTACCGCTTTTAGATGTAGAATTTCCTTTTATCCATCACAGCTATTGATGGACCCGTCTTCCGCAAATGTGTCCAGTCCCCTTTCAAAGTCACCTGTGCTCCCGGCCATCGCTATGTTCATTGAAGAAGAAGAGATTGGATTTATACCCCGCCCTTCACTCGGAGTCTCAGACCGGCTTACAAACTCCTTTCCCTTCCCCTCCCCACAACAGACACCCTGTGAGGTGGGTGGGGCTGAGAGAGCCCTGACACAAACTGCTCTTTTTCAAGGACAGCTGTGCCAGAGCTTGTGGCTGACCTAAGGTCACATCAGCAGGTGCAAGTGGAGGAGTGGGGAATCAAACCTGGTTCTCCCAGATTAGAGTCCGCACACTTAACTACTACACCAAACTGGCTCTCGCGACACTGCAATTTAATTACTGATTGGGTCCCTTTTGTCTGTCCCAAATACGTTGCCCATCAGTGTTGTCAGGTGTCTCCTAGTTCTACTTGTATGGGAGAGGGAGGAAGATGTTCTCTTTGCCCACTTTCTCTGCCCCATGCATAATTTTATAAACCTCTATCATGTCCTCCTGCCCATTCCCAGACTGAAAAGCCCCAGACGCTTTAGCCTTTCTTCACACCTTGATTTCCTCTCTTCTGCACACGTTGGATTCTCGCTTCACACATGACGCACTGCTCTGCCTGCGCTTGTCACTTCACTGTCTGTGTCAATCAATCGATCAGTCCTTTATTAGCATAAAAATAGATAAGATGGAACATAGAATAAAGATTGCTGTTAAATTGCAACTGGGTAAATATACCATCAAACCGACTCTTTATATCTTACCCACAGCGCAGCTTTATAGCACATTGCAAAAATATAGCCGCCTTCTCAGTTATATCCGGAGGGGATTCATTCAGGATAAAACAAACCTTAGTGTGATCAGAGAATCCCGTCTTATTTGCGAACCTCAGTGCCACGGCTACTACTCACTTTTGCTATAACAGAGGCAACCCATTTGTACCGGCCACTGTCTGTGTCTCAGATAGCAATGATAGTGATGCTAACACCGCTTTGGGCAAAACCTGTTGCAGGACTACTTTTCGTGCGCACGGCATTTCTCCCGTCGTTTTGGAGACTCTCTGCTGTTGACGCTAACCTGCGGTGACATCTTATCACTCTGTCATTTTACAAAAAGAGAGTTAACTTAAGATCACTTCCGCTTAGCATCATCCCTAATTCAGGATTGTGCTGAATTGGTTGCCAAACAAGAATGCCAGTTTTAACTTTTCCCTTCGTTTATTTAAACCCGCAGGCGGCCATACGCCTGCTGAGACAGTGGACAGTCTCGTCGCCCGGCGACTTCAGCTGGTCCAGTCAATCAGCCAGTTTAACAAGTAAGCCTGAAAAACGGCCTTCAGAATACTTTGCTACAGAGGCTTGTAGCAGAAAATGTTGCAGGGGTGTCAGCGGGTGGGGTGGGGTAGGGTAGGGGGCTGAATCTTCAGAAGGTACCCCCCCCCCAGCCAAGGATGAAGAGAAACAGAGCTGAACTGTTCCACAGAGTTACGGAAGATATTTGTCACTCTTCCTTATCACAGATGTTATCAGAACCAGTACTGGGCTGTTAGCTTTAACCTGAGTTGAAATGGGAAGAAAGGGCTTTGGTATAGAGCTGGGAATAGAATGACAGAATCGGGATAAGAATGCCCCATCTAGGGTTGCCAGCTTCCAGGTGGTGCCTGGAGATATCCTGGGATTACAACTGATCTCCAGACAGTTCTCCTGGAGCAGAAGAGCTGCTTTGGTGCATGGACTCCGTGGCACTGAGCCCCACTTGGGGGTCCCTCCTCTCCCCAGGCTCTGCCCCCCCAAAGCTCCAGGAATTTTCCAGCCTGCAGTTGGCAACCCTAACTCCATCCGATGTTGTCTTTATCCTCTGACTCACGAACAGGACTTTCCGTTTATTTAACTGTTCACTCACGCCCAGAACAAATTAATTAGCCACTCATATTGTTACATAAGCTGCAAGCACGATTGTAAGCTGCCCTGTGCCTGTCCAATTCAGGTTTGTTTTTTTGAAAACAGTGCCTTGAATAACTAACCATCACAAGTTCTATTAAAAGGTAATGAAACCTTTTTTTGAAAGAAATGTTTTTTTTAAAAAAAGTTGTGTTGTCCCAAGCCAAATTCCAGCATCTCTTGGGGTAGGTAACCCCCCACCCCCACCCCGTTTTTGAAGTGGCAGAAATGATGTGGGGGAGCTGTGAGGTTAAGGTTGCAAACCTTTATTTGGGGCCTGGAGATCTCATGGAAGTACAACATCTCCAGGTGAGAGAGATCAGTTTCCCCTGGAGCAAACGGCTGCTTTGGAGGGTGAACTCTATGGCATTATACCTTTCTGAGGTCCCTCCCCAAATGTCTCCTTCCTCAGGCTCAAGGAATTTCCCAACCCAGAGTTGGCAAATGTAGGGCTCAGCGCTCATTGGCCATCTCTGATTTAGACACCTGAAGGGATGGCTGATGGTCCTAAGTGTGCATTTAAATGGCTCAGATTCAGACAATTATGGGCTTAAAGGACAATGGCTGCCATTTATCACTCAGGAAGGTCAAGTGTTAAGAATGTTCAAGGCACCCATCTTAGAGGGCTTTTTCTGTTGAAATGCTTCCCCCTAGTGGCTGGGAGACAACGCTTTACTGAATGTCGTCGTTCAGTCGCACAGTCGCGTGACCCCACGGTTTACTGAATAACTCCTGTTAAAATGGGGATGGGTTTAAATTGTTTTAATCCTGCTTGTTCTTGTATTCAGATCGAAATATTTGCGGAAAACCATAACGCGAGATAAAAGCGTCCCTAACTTTGATGACAAGTTGATGCACCAGGTAGGAATAAAAGTTTGAACGTAACTCAAAGGGAAATAAATATTTGAAACATTACAACTCTTCCGTGCATTAGGGGAGAAAAAAGCCAGGATTTGTGAACTACAAAACGTGGGGTTTTTTTTAAAAAAAGGAAAAAGAATCTGAATAAATGCTGGATGCCTAGACTACATTTAATATGACAAGATTCCAGAATTGAGAGCTTCGATATGGAAAAACAGCAAACTCTGTGGGAGTCCCTGGGATGGACAACCACAGTCCTTGCCCTCTTATAGGGGGAAATAGAAGGGAAGGGGTTGCATGAAGATTGTAACTGGAGTACAAGCTCATATAGGGAGATCTGATTATGATTGTTCCCTTATTCCTTCTGCTAATGAAGGCAGAAGGGACTTGATTACACTTCTGGGTTTTTTTATATTTTGTAATGTGCCTTGAGTTTCAGTAAGGAAGGTGGGCTGTAAACGAGGCAAACAGATATTAAGAGGGCAGTGTCTGATTGACAATGATGTTCATTCCAGAATCCATGTCTGGATATGTGAACAGTTTAGGGCTTGAAAGATCCCTGCTTTATCCAGCTCAAAGTCCATCACACAGCTTCCCAGCCAAATGCCTCCAGGAAGCTTATAGGCTAGGCGTGAAGGCAGTAGATCTCCTTTATTCTTGCTGTTCTCCCAGCAAATCACCTTTGAGATATACTGCTTCTGTACACGGAGGTTCCCTGAAATTATCATGGCTAATAAAGCCATTGATACATCCGTATTTTGCATTCTGTAATCTCCTTTTAAATACTGAATCCAGAAGTAACCACCATAGCTTTCGCCAGCAAATTCTATCAGTTAATTGTGCCTTGTGTGAAGACTTTCTTTTATTTGTCCTGAATATATTTTCCAGCAGACAAAATAGCCCTATCTTCTGAGAGTTCAGAAGCTAAGCAGAGTCAGCCACAGTTAGTACTTGGATGGGAGACCACCCAGGAAGACTGGGTTGCTATGCAGAGGTAGGTAGTGGTAAACCACCTCTGCTCATCTCTAGTCCTGAAAACCCCATAGTCCGGAGGTCACCATGAGTCAGTTGCAACTTGATGGCACAGGGTTATTAATTTTAGTTCACTGATGAGCAGACGCACTGAGACTCTAGTTCCGTTCACCCAGGAAGTGTGTTGGTTGATTGGGTTAATTGGGCTCCACCTAGCCTATTTTACAGGATTGTTGGGAAGATAAAATAAAGCCACACACCTGTCCCAAGCTCGTTGGGAGAAAGGACAGGATAGAAAAGAGAAATAATGTGCCAGATGTCAATTGATTCCGTCTCTCCAATATTTGCAGAAAGATGCTTGCTTTAGAGTTTCCATATGTGCCTTTATCTTGAAAAGAGAAAATAAAACTTGTCTTTTCCCCCTTTTCCTTCTCTAAGTTAGCCATTAAGAGCTTTGATAAGAGTAAACTAAAACCAGTGGACCTTTTGAAACAAAGTAGAGCTGAAATCCTTGATGCTGGCAGCCAAAATAAACCGGCAAGAGAGGAAGATGACTCTGACGCGGCAGCTACGCCACCTCTTAGAAGTAAGCTCATGCAACGGAGACACACTGTCAACGTGGACCTTTCGGCCACAGATGTTGACAGCATCTCTGATGTACCCACCTCCAGAGAGCCAAGCGTTTCCTCGCTAGAAGGCTGCTCCAATGACGAGGAGCTGACATCAAGACACTGACGAGGGAAGCAAGTGGGTTGCTGGACACTGGAAGAACCAGTCAGTTTGACGTCCTTCACGTTTCAGAGGATGCTTATAAACTTCAAAACTGGAACAGAAGTCCCTGTTTTCAGCAAGAAAATGAGAATCTCTTTCTTCTCTGTTCCACCAACTTTTAGAGAGAGGATCCCCAAAATCCAATCTGGGTGATACATCTTCAGTTGAAACCGAGAGTTAGGTATTTCTGTATTCTTACACTTGAAATCGGTTACAATGGACAGGGGAAGAGTTCTATGGGACTTCCAAAAATTCTAATTTGAAAAGGCACCAATACGTTCTGTTTCTTGTTTTAGCTTTTGTGCCGCTGGATTATACCAGCTTGCCTGAAGGAACTGATGTACTTGAATATTAGGAAGATCTGTAGGTATCTCACATGCCAGGAATGATTGCACAGTTCTTTGGTAGGTCTCGCTGATTTCAGTGGAAGGTGGTCCATACATTATTAGCAAGGGTAGAACACAGGAGCTTGAAAGTAACCACTTTTAATAAAGGTAAATTCTGTCTTAAAAAGCATGGGAGTTGGAACAGGAATATGCTTTTATTGTGCTAAGCACAGACACCAATGAACAGATTCTTAAATGCTCATTCAGAGGCTACAGCCTGATTTTGTTTAAAATGGCAAATATTAAGTACATGGGAATGTAATCCTATTAAATTATATGAGTTTACTCGAAGGGAGTACCTTTGTCATTTGGGATTTTACAGAAGTAGTTCAGCTGGCCTTACTTTACACTCCCAGAAATGTGTCAGCTTTAGTAAACATTCCATTCAAAAGAACAAAACAAAAAATGTCCAAAGTTGAATGGTAACTTGAACAGCACAATAACTTTGCTCAATTCACATTTTGTTTGTATGTAATATTTATATACAGTGTTTTTTTGGTTTTGTTTTAATGTGATCTATAACCTGTTTTGGGTAATGTAAATGGCTTGCGATTATTTCTCTGTACAGAGTTTCAAGGGTAGGCTGCTGAAAGCTAGAGCTCTAGTACATTCCAGAAGGAAAACAAGTATATTTTTCTACTTTGTGCTTTGAGTTCCTCTAATTTTCTTATGTGCCTTGGGACTTGTGCCAAATGATGGAAGAGAGAGAAATAGTAAATTAACAAATCTACATCCTTTCACAGTGTGGAACTTTTATTTGCATTGTGTCAGTTTTCATTGTCTTCTAAAGGTACTTCTCTCATGTTTGGGTGCCTCCCTTGTGAATATCAAAGTACCTTTTGGGAAACCCAGGATACCTTCAGCAACATGGAAACCTAGTTTATGAAGACATGCATAATTCTGTATTGTTTCTGGGAGAAGGATGTAAAGAACATGCCTGCCTTTCTTGCATTGTGAATTGCATTATGGATCACACATAAGTGTGAATCTGCACACATTGAACTGGGAGAGGCCGTGGCTCAATGGTAGATCATCTGCTTGGCATGCAGAAGGTCCCAGGTTCAAGCCCTGGCATCTCCAGTTAAAAATCAGGTGATAAGTGATACGAAAGACTTCAGCCTGAGACTTTGGAGAGCTGCTGCCAGTCTGAGTAGACGATACTGACTGTGATGGACCAATGGTCTGATTCAGTATAAGGCAGCTTTATGAGCTTATGAGGAACTTGCAAGAGGATCAGTCCTTGGTGTAACAGCCATAAGACACACTGTGACAATGCACAACTCCTTTGAAAATATTTTCATCTGCCTCTAGCTGTGTGATCAGGGTAAAAGTTTCCTCTGTACATATGTGATGCAGACAGAGAAGGAAGGCTAAACCTGCCTCCTGCTGTGATGATGATGATGTGGTTATGCTTCCTATAAATGCATACAGGTTGCATAACTGACACTTGTAGCTGCTGAACGAATTTAGAGTCCAGTGGCACCTTTAAGACCAACAAAGGTTTATTCAAGGTATGAGCTTTCGTGTGCAAGGCTAAACCTCAAACCCTAAATGAGATGTTTCTTACTAAGAATTGGAGGTGGACAGTGATATGGATGCCGTGATTGGCCCCTGTAGCCCAGTACCATCAGGAGGTATGTATACAGTGTTCACATTATTCTTTTAAGAACAGAAGCATTTGGCCACTCAAATTCATTCCGTTTGGCTGGGGGGACTCCTTTAATGCAGGCAAGCACAGGGACCCTTTTCAGGCAACTGGAAGAGACCAAAAAAAAAAAAATTCACTGAAGTTCTCTTTTCTTTACACAAAGTTTTTAATGTCTGTTTTGTAGCTCTGTTATATGCTTCACCTCCACAAGTTAAAAAAAAGATCCAATAACTCACCCCCCCCTTTTTACATCAACTGTTCTACAATATATAGCACATGCACAAACAAAGGCACAACATAAAAATAAGTTACAATGGCATCATGCATGTAAGAGGGTCACAGGATCTGGGCTACTGATGAGCCAGTTCCATATTTCTGAAAAAACTGAGGTAGCCTGAGTGTTTTGTCTACCTAGTGCTGTGGTACAACGATGCACAACACTGAATGCAAACCTGTCATGATTAAGCCTTTAGGACCCGCCGATATAGGGGGAAGAGATTTAAGGCAACAGGACTTAATATTCGTTTAATTTCGGCTAGGTTCACACCAGAAGGTGGCAACATTCTCCATTTCCCTTCCGTAGTAGGAGTGTGCACAAAAAAAATTCAGGATTTTTCGGGTTCAGATATATTGGACCCAAGAAAATTTGGGATTCCTGAAAAAAATCAAATTCCTATACTGGTATGGTATTTGGATTCAGATTTTTCCCCCAGGCTCCATTATAGTGTATGGAGCCATTATAACCAACAGGGAATCTATCTAGGGGTCTGGAAGGGGCTGTTTTTAGAAGTAGAGGCACCAAAATTTCATTGTAGCTTCTGGTGCCTCTCTTCAAAAGACTCCCCCAAGTTACAAAAGGATTTGACCAGGAGGTCCAATTCTGTGGCCCTCAAAGAAGGTGCCCCCATCCTCCATTGTTTCCAATGGTGGGGGAAAAACCCCCCCCCACAAGGACTGATGTCAAACCAGAGAGTTTTTTCAGTAGAAACTGAAGGGGGGGATTTTTCCAAGCCCAGCAGAACCAGTGCATGTACAGAGTACCCAGCAGAACCAGTGTCACTGTGGCAATGCCAGCTCAACAAATTTGGGGGGGGGGGGAAAGCCCAGCACAGACAGCACATGTACAAAAGTGCCCAGCAAGAGGGTGAAGTGTTCCAAATATCTCCCTTTATTATGATGCATATCAACTGAGATATTTAATCCCCTCTTTGTCCTTCTCCAAGGAAATAGGCTGGCTACAGATTTAATTTCAAAGAGCCAGGGGGGATTTCACTTATTATATGATAATACTTTCTGTTCAAAATTAAAGTTGAACTTGCTTTCTATCGCCAATGGCCCTATTTTGGTATGGAGGAAATGGAAAAGGGTATTATACCCAGTGATTTCTCCACTGGCCCCCATTTTGTACCATCCAAAATTTGTTCCAGCAAAAAATTATGGTTCCAGGTGGAGAGATTATTTTGTTAATCATATAAAATAGCATTAATGGATGCAAATATTGCACTCTTAATTAATAGTAGTCATCTCTGGACTGAAGGAAGGATTCCTGAAGGGACTAAATGGCTGTTGAAACATCAGACTTTACGTTTTCTCCAAAAGAAGGAAATTAAAGCTCAAATAAACACACCATTAACCAAACTCAAATAATTAATTTGAAATATAGATAAGAGGGAAAATTAGTTACTAAAATATATATTATTAAATCAGGGACGAACTCTGGTGCAGACAATTAAAAAGAATTGGGAAATAGAACTGAATACTAAATTTAATTTTAAGGACTGGGAACAAATATTTCAATGCTTTCCTTTCAAATCAATCTCAAAACGTTTACAAGAGCATGCATTAAAGGTGTCTCAAAGATGGTATTTTACTCCAGTAGCTCACTTAATGAAAATAGTAAAAATTGTTGGAGAGGTTGCAGTGAACTAGGGACATTTATTCATTTGTGGTGGTCTTGTCCAGTTATAGCAAATTTTTGGAAATCAATATTTGCAGAGATGGCTAAAATAACCCAGTAACAAATAAAACCTACTATTGTACTACCCTTGCTCAACGTATTTATCGATTAAAATTCCCAGTGTAAACAAAAAACATTTATCAACTTTCTTTTAGTTTGCCACTAGGATGCTTATTGCTCAATGTCGGAAGAATGCTAAAGGGTTTTCCTTGGATAGGTTGGCACCCTAAATTAAGGAATATAGCGGCACTTGAAAAATTAACAAATACAATTACATTAATTCAGGGGAGAAAAAAAGAAAGATGATTTTAAGATGATTTGGAATAGTTTTATAATTTATTTAATGGAATTTCCAGACTGTAGCTCATTAAAGAATTTTCTTTAATGGATGGAGACTCTTACCTGAAAATTTTAATAAAGCATTGAATAGTTATATTAGAGGATACTATTACTGAGAAACTGAATGGGATCAATGAAAATTATGTAAAATCTCAGCTAACTTGGATGGGAAAACACACACCTCCCCTTTTTTTCTTTTTTTTATCCATGGTTTTTCTCGTATTGGTTAATATATTTTCTTTGTTTTGTTTTGTTGGTTGGAACATCACCATAACGTGATGGTATCATCTCTTATATTGGATATGAGGTTATCAGATGGTTTTGTTATGTTTTGTTGTTGGCATTTGTTTTGTGTCTGTAAATAAAAGTAATTTAATTTTTATTTTTTTTTATTAAAGGAAATACTCCCCCCTCTATATCTGGCTGTAAGAATAACCAATAAATACCAATAAGGTATTTTCCGGCTTTTTTTTTTTTTTTTGGCTCAGATAGACCTAGGCTGAATGCACACCCCTA
>NW_015160262.1:129161-139205 GCF_001447785.1 Gekko japonicus | reverse complement strand
GCAAAATGTCACTTGCTAGCCAAAAAAAATCTACATCTGTCGATTCAACAGATCATCCAGCAAGATCCAGAATCTTTCCTAGAGCCACATATATTTTTGCTTGTCAACTACTCTTCCTTGGATTTATTTCAGCAAACCTTATAACACTGGCATTCAGCCATGTTGATTCCTAACACCCATGCAAGATGCCTCTTCCTTTACACCACAGCCAACACTAACATGAATTTGCTGTTCACAGCAAGCCCTGATAAGTACTAATAATCACAGCAAGTAATCAGGGAAGGGATAGGTAAGATTTACACTTGAGAGGATAGGCCTCAGGGTATGTACAACTCCATTGCCTGTTCGTAATCCCTTAATTGTGGTTAAGGGATTATGAATGTTATGCATATATGACCACCTATCTGATGATCCCCCCCTCTTATATATACAAATAAACGTTCTCAGATGTATTTAGTCTGGAGGTGTAACTCTGCTAAAACCTTTGCAACCCAGACTCTTTCACTCCCCATTCTGGTATGGTGCATCAAATGAATGCAGAAGCAAACTGTTTATAGGTGCCAACGACAGTGTGCGTCTGTGTGTTTGCTGCGTCACATCAAAAGAAAGCTGAAGCCCTGGAGACCATCCGCAACTCCCTCGGCCTTTGATACAAAAATGACCTAAGAAAACTATTTCACTTCATTTTATTATACAGAGATAATTTGTTTTCCCTTTGTGTAAAAAAAAAAAAGTGTACAGAAAAACCGTGTAAACATTCGATTTATGCTTCGGTCAGGACAGAATACTTTCCTCGACGTCTTCCAGACGATTTGCAGTCGGCAACCACCTTTGTATCTCAGTCGTCCTCTTCCTCATCGGAATCCAATACTTTTCTTCTGTTGAACTGGGGGGGGGGAGTTACAGTGTGAGCTAACATTGTACTCTTACCAAAAGTTCTAACGTGAAGAGACAAGTCTTTAGCAGATTCCTGGCTGCTTTAGGGAAAGATCCCAGACCACTCTGGTGGCGGCATGATTCTGGCTTCTGAAAATTCAGTGCCCCACTAGGCTGGTTTTATTTTATTTATTTTATTTACACTCCAATTTTCTCCCCAATGGGGACACAGAGTGGCTCACACTGTTCTCTCCAAGCCTGTGAAGAAGGCTGAGTATGTGTGACTAGTCCAAAGTCACCCAGCAAATTTCCACAGTAGAGAACACAAAGCAGAGCCCTGCTGGATCAGAGCGGTGGTCCATCTAGTCCAGCACCCTGTCTCACACAGTGGCCAACCAGTTCCTCTGCAGGGCCATCAACAGGGAACAGAGGCGGAGGCCTTCCCCTGATGTTTCCTCCTGCCACTGGTATTCAGGAGGTCACTGCCTCTGAAAGTGGACGTTCCCTTTAGTCACCGTGGCTACTAGCCACTGATGGACCTCTCCGCCGTGAATAAATTCAATCCTCTCATAGCCTAGTCTGAAACTCTAACCACCACACCACACTGTCTCTTGGGTTACAAAGCCATGAGGAGCCGCTGCAGATGCCCTCTGGAGCTCCAGTTTGACCACACACCTTCCAAGGCGGAAGCTATACTGATGCTGTTAGAGTCTCGGAGCCCATATCTGTGGGCTTACATTCCCTTTGCTAAAATAAGTTCTCAGCTGCTGATGCACACTGCAGACGGAACCTAAAGGTTTCCCTTGCTTGAAAGCCAGTTAAATCCGACTCTAGGGAGCAGTGCTCATCTCCGTTTCTAAGCCGAAGAGCCAGCGCTGTCCAAAGACGTCTCCGTGATCATGTGGCCAGCATGACTGAGTGCCGAGGCGCACGAAACGCTGTTACCTTCCCACCAAAGCAGTACCTATTTATCTACTTGCAATTTCTTGCTTTCGAACTGCTAGGTTGGCAGGAGCTGGGACCAGAGACGGAAGCTCACTCGGTCACACGGCACTAGTGTCTCGAACTGCTGAGCTACCGACCTTCCAGTCTGCAATTCAGCATCTTAACCTCTGAGCCTAGGAGCCCGCTAATCATCGCACCAATGGTACAATAGGGGGGGAAACAACAAAAAAAGGGAACTGATTAAAATAAATTTAGAATCGATCCACTGTCTCTTAAAGATGCACATAATTACTGTTAACTTGACACCCACTGTAAATCTTTTCAAATGTAAACACACTTTTTGTACCAGCAAGTTGCTTATGGGGATTTATGGCCAAGAAATGTTTTTTCACCAAACCGCCTACAGGATGAAAACACACTATACAGCTCTTTCGACAAAATGTACTGATTCCTATTTATTTAAACATTAAACATTTAAATATTTTCCTGGTAGTTCAAGGTGGCTTACTAGTTCTCTATCACAGAACTGGTACGAACTTGTAGTATGAGCAGTAGACTTAACACCCATTTGCGGCAGGTGGAGAACAGCCTGCTAGCTATTGTTGTATTTTTGCACTTTATTTTTGTACTGTAAGCCACTCTGGATCCCCATTGAGGAGAAATGTGGGAGATACACGATGCCTTCCTAAGGGAAGAAAATGCTGCGGCTGACAACTGAGCCTGACAACAATGCTCACGCTTGAAAAAAACATACCCCTTTGGAAAACTGAATGGATCCAATACTGGCCAACTCGCTAATTTTTTTTTTTTTATCACCACCTTTTTTTAGTAAAGGTAAAAGGTAAAGATTTCCCTTGCTCGAAAGCCAGTCGAATCCGATTCTAGGGGGCGGTGCTCATCTCCGTTTCCAAGCCAAAGAGCCAGCACTGTCTGAAGACTTTTTAGCGTGACTAAACACCGAGGTGCACAGAACGCTCTTACCTTCCCACTGAAGCAGTACCTATTTATCTACTTGCAGTTTCTTGCTTTCGAACTGCTAGGTTGGTGGGAACTGGGGCCAGAGACGGGAGCTCACTCCGTCACGCGGCGCTCGGGTCTCGAACTGCCGAACTACAGACCTTCTGGTCTGCAGCTCAGCATCTTAGCTACTGCTACATCCAGGGCTTCCCTAACTAGACCAAACCTATTTCTGATAATGGGATGGATACCCGTCAGTGGCCATTTGTTCTACAAAATATAAGAGGGAACCATCAGGGAAACGGAAACAACTTTTGCCAGTAGGAAAGCAATTTGGGAATTCTGGCCATGAGTGAGGGGAGACTTACTCCACTCTGCACGGCTGAAGCAGCACCGAGAAGGGCAGCCCGAAAAGCCTGGCTTGGTAGAGCTTCTCACATCTTCATACTCCCTCACCCGCCCACTCACCTCTGGAGGAGGTTTAGGTGCCACTTTCAAACAGGCTTTAAATGTTAAGGTCTCTTACCTTTACTGTTGTTTTCTTTTCGGTTTGCTGACTCACTTTTTCAAGTATTTCTATCAATCCTTGATCGGATACCTAAAGAAACAAGACAACCAAACAAATCTAATGCAGGGGAAAAAAACGGTTTGGAGAAATCGTTCACACTGTGTCTTTCTGCTACTCCCTGAACGACACTTTGTAGGTTTCCTTCTGTACTATTTGGTATCTGTCTCAGAAAGGCTCACTAGCACCAAGCAGCAGTTCACATTATACCATGGTGCTATATTCCTGTCCAACACACAACAGCGGCGGAAGCCCAGAACCAGCTTGCAGATTCAGAGGGGCACCATAATTAGTCATCTCGTCATCTCTGAGTGTTTAAATATTTTGCCCTCCCTGGCCCCAGGCAGGCAGGGGTGGGAAGAGGCAGGGAGAAAGCAACTTACCCTCCCTCTTCTCCTGCCTCCTCCTGGCTGAATGAGGGCCGGAAGCGGGGTGGCCGGAAGCAGGGGGTGGGGCTTAGTCATGTGCCCCGTCCCCCGTACCTCACTTGGGGGAACTGCGATCCCCCGTGATCCCCCCCGAAATGACCTCTGTTTGTGACGATTTGCTTTTATTTTAAAACCAAAGAAAAGGAGGTTTAAAAACTACTGCAGAGATTAATGAAAGCTAACAGTCAATGAAATAAAAATTTTTTAAATACTCTGTAGCCAAGTTTTTTCTTCTAGAATGTGTAACACTGCCAGTGCCAGGTATATTGTCTTGCAGGTTCTCACCAAGGTCTATCTAGTCTAGCATTCTATTTTGAACAACAATCTCTGAGAAGCCGCTGGTATTCGGGTATTATACTTCTTACCACGGAGTTTCCACTGAACTTTAAATCCATCCCTTTACGAATCTGACAGTTCCAAGATACGTTTAATTATATAATAAAAATAAAAATAATAGAATAAAACTTACCTTCCCGTTTAACTGTCCAAACCTTGCCATCTGTATGAGATAATTCTCAACTGCTTTCGCCTTTTCCGGCTTTACAAGTGCTAAATTACTTACTGCAAGGAAAAAAATTGGTTGTTTTTTGATTAAAAAAATATTTTACTTTTAATTTGTTTTTTAACTTAACACAGGACAGGGAATAGTCTTCAGATAAGTTAATTCACACCATTGTGGGGGAAAATCCTGAATTAAAATGTGGCATGTATATTTACTCTTAAATGGTCCAGGCGAAACTGATCATGTCAGATCTTGGAAGCTAAGCAGGGTCTGCCGTGGTACTTGGAAGGGAGTCCACCAAGGAAGCCCAGGGTTGTTATGCACAGGCAGGCAATAGCAAACCACCTCTGAAAACCCTATGGGGTCGCCATAAATCAGTTGTGACTTGGACGGCAAAAAAAAAATTACAATTATTTGAAGATTTACTACACCATCTCTGACAACACAGTGTTCATGAAAGCAGAATTACTGAACAGTGTCTATCAGTGCTCCCTCTAAGCTGTGGAGTCTTGTGAGCAAAAATTCTACTTTGTGAGCTACTGACATTAAAGTTGTGAGCGAGTGATTTGGCTGCTGCATAAATTAGTTTGGCTCTGGAGACCTCCTTCCTGAGCTAAGACAAAAATCGGTGAGTCGGGGGGGGGGCTGAAAAACTGTGAGCTAGCTCACACTAACTCAACTTAGAGGGAACACTGGTGTCTATAGCACTGCCCTCTTTCTTCTCCATTGGAGATGATCCTGTATGTCTTCAAACACTTCTCTGGGATACTGTAGGCTGATCCTGCACTGAGCAGGGGGTTAGACTAGATGGCCTGCATGGCCCTTTCCAACTCTATGATTCTAAGATTTTGATTCAGGGAAGGACTAATTAGGGTCCTAGAAATCAAGCAGAAGATAACATGCATGCTTACATCTGGCACGAGCTGCCTGATCCAAAACCTGAGCCAAGATGTTATTCCTCATTTCCACCTCCCTTTAATAACAAAAGAAGCACAGGGAAAATTTCAGGGTCAGAAGGGATTTGGGAGCACGCTGTATGAGAGGCAGCCACAAACAGCTTCGTTTTTACAATCTGCATGCAGCCATTATTATAGGCACTGTCCCTGTGAATCAGCAAAGCACCAACTTAGGTATCAAAAGTGTTCACACATCCCAAACCACCAGGCAAACAGCTATTCTTGTAGCTTAGATTTCTGAACAGTAAATGCCTCCCCCCACCAACATCCCAAATATCTTCAGCATAAGACATTCAACAAATTCCTCATACCCTTCATGACCACAATTTTGTGACCTCTGTACTACTTTAAGAAATAAAGCTTCATATGGCTGACCTCTGCAAAGAGTTGGATCGGAATAATAAAATTTAAGGGCAGCGTCCGGTTTTGTCCCATCTCCCACACTGTGTTCACGAGGGAGACTTATAAGAGTGAACGAATTGACTATTAATTGAAAGACAACCCCCCCATTCAGCTCAAAAGCAGGCCTAAGATTATTTGTGGCTCAGTACCAAAACTCTCACATATGGAAATTCCAGCTCCATTTAGCAGCAGTATCATGATACTGGAAGATTAGCAACCTTTTGTGTGTTAGTTTTATTTATCGGCTCCCAAGGCAAAAAAAGAAGGGAGCAGGAACCTTACTTAAAGGTAAAGGTTTCCCTTGCTCAAAGGCTAGTCGAATCAAACTCTAGTGGGCAGTGCTCATCTCAGTTTCCAAGCTGAAGAGCCAGCATTGTCCGAAGACATTTCTGTGGTCATGTGGCTGGCATGACTAGATGCTGAGGTACATGGAATGCTGTTACCTTCTCACCGAAGCAGTACCTATTTATCTACTTGCAATTTCTTGCTTTTGAACTGCTAGGTTGGCAGAATCTGGGGGCAGAGACGGGAGCTCACTCCGTCACACAGCACTCGGGTCTCGAACTGCTGAACTACAGACCTTCCGGTCTGCAGCTCAGCGTCTTACCCTCTGAGCCACCGCGTTCCAACCTTACTTAAAGAGTCAGCTGCCTGCAACCTTACTTTGCAGAGGCAGCCAATTAGTGGCTTTTTGTAGGCCTCCTTAAGTGAGGCTGGGCCACTCATTGGCTGCCTCTGCAAAATGAAAAATTGCTTGCAGGCAACTGACCTCTAACTGTGGGCTGTCACATTAGAACCTAAGAAGAGCCCTGCTGGATCAGACCAGCGGTCCGTCTAGTCCAGCATCCTGTCTCACTCAGTGGCCAAACCAGTTCCTCTGGAAGTCCAACAACAGGGCATGGAGGCCAAGGCCTTCCCCTGATGTTGCCTCCTGGCTCTGGGATTCAGAGGACTGGTGCCTCTGAATGCGGAGGCAGACTAGTCAAGCTAGCCCTGATAGAACCGCTTAGCAGAAGAATGCAGTGAATAGATATCCACTTCCCAATATTTTATAATTACAGCGGCCAGAACTATACAAAAAAGGTTCAAATGCATTCAGGTTTCTAGACCACATTATGTATAACAGCAGCAGCCCATACCTCTGCTTTGCTTCTTGTTGTACAACTTCACCAGAGGGATCCTGAAAGTTTGCAAACAAAATAGAAGCTGTTTTAATAGCAGCACTGCAACAGGGGAGAGCTTAAGTTTTAGCTAAGGTAGGCAATGATGTGTAGACATCATTGTAAGCTCCATTATAAGAACAGTTAAACAAATGCACAGCCCATAGTGCACTGGTCAATTTCTGTATGCACAGAAGTATACAAGTTTCAGACTACGCAGACATCTACCTACCAGTCAAGAGGAACTTTTTGAGCCACAAACAGAAGAGAGCCCCTTCCTTAATGCAGACACCCAAAGGAACCAGCGTGTCACCTGCAATGTGAAGGAACTGCTCCCAAGGACCCAGGCAGAAAAGCTGACAAACTTTGTTCTGTTTTTCTTTTAGGTTACAAACTATCAAGTGTGACCTAATAAAACAACCCTCTCCCCTCCCCACAACCTAGAACATTTTAGTTCATTTGTTCTTGCCTCTAGATCAGTGGTCACAGAGCCCCACTAGCTGGATTGAGAGGTCCCCAAATTTCTTTTTGCTGCTTTTGGAAAGACTTCCTGTGCCTCTTGTCCTGTCTTTGGCATGCTGCGAGGAAAAGCAGGAGAGTGAGCCAAGGTCACGCCATGGTGGGGAAGACTCCTCCATAGCTGTGACCCTTGGCTTGGTTCTCACTGCAGAGTTCTCCACTATGTCCATGTCTCTTTCCACCGTCCAGGGTCCTGGCCTTGTCACTGTTGAGGTCCTAACAGTGGCTACCCCTCTTCCTGTCACATGACTGTGATGTCACATGCCAGCAGCTAGTGGGTTCCATGCTGCCTGGGGATTAAAGGTGAGCCCCAGGTTTAGAAAGGTTGAAGGCTCCTGCTCAAGATTCTTGTTGATGAGTAGCTTTATCAGACAACGATTCTGAAGAAGGGATGGAGGGTGGGTGGCCAAAAGACCCCATCTCAGTGGACAGCACTGACTAACCCTTTGTCCACAGACCCTGAAATGTGTGGCAGACAACGGAAAGCACGGAATACCCTTAGTGAGCTGGATGTGGCCCACAGACCACTACTGGGCGAGCTGTACACCAAGCATAAAACCCCCCATTAAAATACACTTTCCAGGTAGGTGGGTGTGGATACAGAATTAGAACCGCCAAATCTGACTATCTGAAGTGCGGAGGGGGCACTAAAGTGGTAAACCTGCATCTGGGTTGTACCACTTTTGGTTGCACAGAATTCTCTTCCATATTAATCCCCCCTCCAAAAAAAGAAAAATGCACACACAACACTAGTACACCAGAGAGAAAGAACCCCATCTTCACACAACATGCCTTTCATGTGGAAGAAGCCATTTTTATACACAAGAGAACAATCTTTGCCTTGACATCTAGCATTCTATGTTACACAATTTCTGCTACATGGGCAAATATCCAATCAGTGCTATACCCAGTAGACTATTTTATTTAGTTAGATATTTATCCCCTTTTTTCTCTTCAGCGGGGGCCCAAAACAGCTTACGAACACCATTATTCCCTCCTCCTGTATTTATCCTCACAACAACCCGTGAGGTAGGTTAGGCTGAGAGGGTGTGTGACTGGCCCAAGGTCTCCCAGCAAGCCTCCATGGCAGAGGGGGGATTTGAACCCGGGTCTCCCAGATCCTAGTTCAAAGCTAACCACTGCCACTATCCTGGTGTACAGCCGCAAGCTCAGCCTACTGCCAGTTTTGAATCTTCCACATACAAATTCTTTGCTCATAAGGACATAAGAGTCCTACTGGATCAGACCAGTGGTCCATCTAGTCCAGCATCCTGTCTCACACAATGACCAACCAGTTCCTCTGGAAGGCCAACAACAGGGCATGGAGGCTGAGGCCTTCCCCTGATGTTGCCTGCTGGATCTGGGATTCAGAGGCTGACTGTATATTGAGTGTGGAGGTTCTCTTCAGTCACCAGGGCTAGTTTCCACTGATAGACCTACCCTCCATGAATCTACTGTCCCTTTAAAGCCATCCATGCCTGTGGCCATCACTACATCCTCTGGCAGCGAATGCCACATTTTAATCACTCGCTGTGTGAAGAAGTCTTTCCTTCTGTCCGTCCTGAATCTACTGCCCATCACCTTCACTGGATGCCCTTTCATTCTAGCATTTTGCCCTCATGGGAAAGCATCGCCATGCCAAGAAAGAAGGAAGACCCTAGCCTGACCTTCCCTTTAACACGCTAATTTGCTACATACATGTAACTTGTTTCATATGGGAAAATAGTCAAGATTCCCATGCCTTCCCTAAGACTCACTAGTTTTCTAATCAGAATTGCCTCACCATATCTGGCCTCCCCTCCCCGCCGCCTTTATCCAGCTATGTGGACTAGTATACTAACTTAGGTTACTGCATGGGGGCTAGGCCTAATTATGATCTAAGTGGCCCTTCTGGTGCCACACACAGTTAATACTCCTATGGCCTATATGCTACCATCTTGCCATCATGTAAATTGGGGTTTAGCTTTTTGCTTGAATTGTATTAATTTTTATATGTTTTATTGCTATGTTGTACCCCACCCTAAGGCCACTTTCAGGGGATGGGGCGGGCAGAGCTGCCAGATCCAGGTTGGAGATTTGGGGGGTGGAGCCTGGGGAGGACAGGGGGGTACAATGCCACAGAGTCCACCCTCCAAAGCCTCCATTTTCTCCAGGGGAACTGATCTCTGTCGTCTGGAGATGAGCTGTAACTCCAGGGGAGCCCCAGGTCCCACCTGGAGGCTGGCATCCCTAGTCCCATATCAAGAAGGATGTTTCTAGAAGAAGAGATTGGATTTATACCCCGCTCTTCACTTGGGAGTCTCAGAGTGGCAGACAATCTCCTTTCCCTTCCCCTCCCCACAACAGACGCCCTGTGAGGTAGGTGGGGCTGAGAGAGCTCTTTTGAGGACCGCCCTGGAGAGAACAGCTCTGAGAGAACTGTGACTGACCCCAGGTCACACCAGCAGCTGCAAGTGGAGGAGTGGGGGCTCAAACCCGGGTTCTCCCAGATTAGAGTCCAGCACTCTTAACCGACTACACCAAACTGGCCCTTCCATTTCCTTCACAAGCCACCTCTGTAAGCTCCTCCCTCATCCCCAGCACGCTAGCGCGTCGAGAGCAACGCGCTGAAGCTTTGCTATCTCCTTGACAAGCTAGTTTTCTATGCCCAAGGATTTAAAAACAAAAACAAAACCACACTGCTCTAAAGAAACACGTGTAGCCCGCCTCCTCCCCCCCCCCCGGTTCAGTGTGA
>NW_015160262.1:118742-129144 GCF_001447785.1 Gekko japonicus | reverse complement strand
CACGGCCAGCCCGAGGCCGGCCTCGAGAGAGCGTGGGGGGGGGGGGGCAGCGAGGCCCGACCCCCTCGGGCCTGACGGGGCGTGGGTGGGGCCGGTTCTTCCTCACCCCGTGCTTGGCCTGCAGCTCGGCCAACCTCTGCTTGCGCAGCGCCTCCAGCTCCTCGTCCGCCATCGTCGCGCCAAGTCCAGGGACCGCGGAGGGGGGCGAGAGAGGCCGCCGAGAGTGAGGGCCGAAAGGAGGGGAGGAGGGGGGGGTTGCTTCTGCTCCCTGACAAGGCCCGCCCCTGCCACTACGCGCCTGCGCGGAACGCGCCCCCCCAGGCAGACCCCGCCAGTCCAACGCCGACGCTAGATGGCTGGCTAAGGCGAAAGCAAACGAGCGCCGACCGGGAGTCCCTTTGAGCTCATTCTTTTCTAGCCAAGGAGGGAAAGTTGGTTTATCTTCTTAAAATGTATACAGTATTGTTCCTCATCTGTTGTTATACGATTATTGGATTATGTATAACATATACATTTACAGAACAAAGTTTGAGTCCAGTGGCACCTTTAAGTTTTATCCAAGGTATAAGCGTCCTTGTGCACACACTTCTTCAGATACAGTGGAACAGAATTTCCTCAACGTCAATCCTTCCGAATCTGTATACATTTACAATCATATCTAGTGTGTGTGGATACATATAATTATAATTGTAAATATATAATTGTATTGTTATTATACATTAAAATATTATTCATTATGATTTCAACAGTAATATTAACTATGTTGTATTAGTGATACTCCTAATTTTATGTTCTTTGACATTAATATTGTAACAAAATTATTATTACTACCAAGAATGTTATTTTAATTATACGAAGAGTAATAATTTAATGTTATTGTTTAATTGATATTATTGTTATTAGCTTTAACAGAGAACCTAAACTGCATCATTGCATGCTTTTTTCTCTCTGTTGTCTTTTTCAGATATGATGTGTACTGTTTTAAAAAACTGGGGTACATCTGCCAGTGCAATGCTGTGCATGTCTACTGCAAAGGAAATCTGTGTTCAAATGTTTACTCTCAAGTACTTGTGAACAAGATTGCACTGTCTTTGTGCAACTGTTAGGATCGGACCTTAGCTTGACTATTGATCATGTATTTGTAACTGTGGTTCTCTGATGTACATAGCTTCACACTGTTATTGTTTACCCCGCTTGAGGTCTTTACTTCTGATTCCCAAGCTTCATCTCCGCACCTGCGGGTACTGTCTATGCGGTCCTCCCCTGACATTCCTGAAAGGGGGGGGGGGGTTTAAGACATGTATGTGTGAACTGTAGATTAGCTGCACTAGCACCACTGTGAAAGGAAGCCTCCTCCACAGAGGCCAGAGAGAACTTCGCCATTTCTAATCCTCATGGCCTTTGGGGGAAGACATAAAATGATAACATCCACACCATCCTGTTTGTACTGTATTAACCTGTCTATGCACTATGTAATCCTGACGTATGAATGAGGGTTGGACCAAAGGTCTTGTAATTCCCAACTTTGTAATATTAATCAGTTCTGCCAAAGAGTTTGACTTTACATCAACTTTCCTGATTTCTCAATAAAGCCTGTTAAAGGAATTATTGCGTCTGAGAGTTCCTGAAGAAGCTGATAGCAACGTAGATAGTCAAAACACTGTTATGGTTTCTCAGGGGTACTGTTTATTTATTGCTGTTTTACACTTTGTTTACTTTGTTTCCACTCCCAGCTTTAGTAGTTACTTCCTGTTCATACACTGCATTCAATTACAATGCTTTTTTAAAAAAGAGCAATTACTGCAGTTGCAAAGAGAAAAACAGTACTAATAGTCACTCATCCCCTCCCTGGAACATAACAGATAATTAAGGATCCCTTTCTAGGGTTGCCAGGTTTACCTGCCCCCCACCCCCACTTGGCAGCCCTATGGAGAAGCACTTTAATGTTTTTGAGCACTTTAATGTTTTAAATTGTATATGATGTTTTAAATTGTACATGATGTTTTAATTGTACTATGGTATTGATGTTTTATTAGCAAGTGTTTTTTCTTGCCTTGTAAGCCGCCCTGAGCCCCATGGGGAAGGGCGGGGTATAAATTTAATAATAAATAAATAAATAAATAAAATTTAAAGAGACAAATGCCTTCTCCAAGACAGCTGGTGGTGGTGGGCTCCTTTGAGAACACATTCAAAGTTAAAGTTGCTTTCTTTCTCTGCTTCCCCCCCCCCCACCTCAAGCCTTCCCAGGGAGGGGAACCCTGGCTAGGGAAGGGAAGACCTATCGTGGAGGTATGCCTCCCCTTCACTTCCCCAGCCACCCTGCCGGGAGCCGCACAACATGTGTTAAAGAGCCGCATGCGGCTCCCGAGCCAGTTTGGCCACCTATGTTCTAGAAACTAGCTTTCTAGAGAAATCCTAAGATCCATGTGGTAACAAATTCTGCACCAGATATTAGATCCTGTTCCCTATTGCTGCCCTGTGGATTTGTTTTTACCATACGAACACTGAAATCCTCAGATTGAAATTTGGATCACGGTGGCTATCTACATCCTCTTACCAGCAGAGGGCGCTCTGGCTCTATCCATATTATTATTTCGCTTTCTAGACCACAAAGCGACAAAACCCATAATTGGGAGTTTTCTGCTACGATGCGGTATGTCCTCCCAGATGAAGCTTTAATCTGTAGCGCTGTAAATTCATGCTCCATTATGCCACCATATGCTTTGATTCTCCTTGAAGATGCTGCGGTAATCTTAGTGTTTCGTTCTGGAATTGTGGCTCAGCATGCTCGACGGCGTATTGTTTTCGTCTTGCGTCTTTTTAAGATTACATCTTAACAAGTCTCTGAACAAGTTTATTTGCAGTGTGCCTTTGAAGGGTGTTGTAATTAATGTCATAAGAAGACTGACGTCACTGGCGGTTGTATGATGAATTTCAGTAGACAGGCAGAACATAACAAGAGCCCTGCTGGGTCAGGCCTAGGGCTTGTCTAGTTCAGCCTTCTGATCCCAGCAACAGCCAGTCAGGTGCCTCAGGGAATCCCAAAAGGAGATATGAAAGCAGCATTTCTGTCCTGTCCTGTAATATTCTGAGCATTTGTGTTCAGAGGTATACTGCCTCTCAACATGGAGGTTCCATTCTGCCGTTGCAGGGATGGAACACTGCAGTGTAGTCCTAAACAGAATTACATCTTTCTAAACGCACTGACGTCTGTCACTCATGGGGGGGGGGGGCTGTGATAGAGCATCTGCTTGGCATCCAGAAGGTCCCAGGTTCAATCCCTGGTGTCTCCAGTTAAAAGGGGCCAGGCAGTAGGTGATGTGAAAGACCTCAGCCCAAGGCCCTGGAGAGCTACTGCCAGTCTGAGTAGACAATACAGACTTTGGTGGACCAAAGGTCTAATTCAGTGTAAGGAAGCTTTCTGTGTTCCGTGAAGGGTGTGGCCCTGTTCAGGATTGCAGTGCTATTCTCCAATTACAAATGCTTCAAAACAAGGATTCGGTGGAAGCTTAGACTAACATTTATTTCTATGTGTGTTTTCATGAGTCAGAGCTCATTTGAAGAAGAAATAAATGTTGTTAGTGTTTAAGAAGAAGAAGAAGAGATTGGATTTATACCCCGCCTTCACTACCAGACCCTCAGAGTGGCTTACAATCTCCTTTCCCTTCCCCTCCCCACAACAGACACCCTGTGAGGTAGGTGGGGCTGAAAGAGCTCTTTCGAGAACTGCTCTTGAGAGAACAGCTATGAGAGAACTTGTGACTGACCCAAGGTCACACCAGCAGCTACATGTGGAAGAGTGGGGAATCAAACCCGTTTCTTCCAGATTAGAGTCCGCGCTTCTAACCACTACACCAAACTGGTGCTGCTAGGCATTTTGTTTTGTTTTGCTACAACAGGCTAATATGGCTATCTGTTTCCAAACACTTTAGCCTTTCCTTGTAGGGAAGGTGCTCCAGGCCCTGTGAGTAGCTCTTCCCTTTGTCTCTTTCCAATGCTATGGCCTTCTCCTTGAGACAGGGCCACTAGATATGTATGCAGTATTCCAAATGCAGTCATAGCACAGACAACATAAAGACATTGTGATACTGGCTCATTTATGTGTCCCTTTCCTAATTCCCAACATTTTGGGGGGGGGGGTTAATTCCCAGCCACTGCATACTGAACTAACTCAGCAGAAAGTTTTTTGAAAGCAAGAATATTAATCACACGGTAGAACGAGCCTTGCAGAAAGCAAATCAGTGTGGCTTCTGCAAAGTCCTGCCTCGCCTAGTCTGCCTCATGCCACACCCTCCAAATATCTTTCCTGGGAAATCACAGAGCCCATCAAAACTTTTCGAAGTCAGGAATTTTTATTCCATTGTCCGTTCTTCTGGAACTACTTACAGTGAATTTCATTTGCCCATTTCATTGCTTCCTTCTGGGGTTCTTTGCAGGCTGCCTTGAATTCCCCCAGCCTCCATAGTTTGAGCCATATACTGGGGAAACTGGGCTGGCAATGTGGGAATTCCTGTGCAAATCCTAAACAGAATTACAGCCCTGGAAGTCAATGAGCTTCAAAAGGTGTGACTCTGCTAAGGACCTCATTGTTTATGATGGTTTGGGGTGTTAGAGATCAACGCCTTCTTTTTTGTTACTAACGGCACCACACAATAAGATTCAAAGCACTGACCATTGGATTCCTGGGCATCTGAGCTTACTCAGAGAGAGAACGCCAGTTTGGTGTAGTGGTTAGGAGCACGGACTCTAATCTGGGAGAATTGGGTTTGATTCCCCACTCCTTCACATGCAACTGCTGGTGTGACCTTGGGTCAGTCACAAGTTCTCTCAGAGCTGTTTTCTCAAGGGCAGTTTTTGAGAGCGCTCTCTCCGCCCCATCTACCTCACAGGGCGTCTGTTGTGGGGAGGGGGAGGGAAAGGGATTGTAAACTGCTCTGAGACTCCTTTGGGGAGTGAAGGGCGGTGTATAAATCCAGTCTCCTCCGTCCTTCTCCTCCTCATCTATGTTAACCAAGGGGATACAAATTGACCTTCAGTTAAGCAAGGCAACAACTTTGTGTTGCTTTCCAGAGAGATGCTTGGAGCAGAATGGCTTTTGCTTGTGCACAGCCAGACAGAATTACGGATTTAGGGCAGCCGCCTGTCTGCGAATTAAAGCCAAGCGGCTTTATCCTGTAGCAGAGCTCCTTCTCTGCCGCAGCACACATCAGGAGCAGCTTGTATTTAATATCTTGGAGCATGTGGGTCAGTGAGACATATGTGCCCTGCGCGGTGTGCATATACATGGGGGGGCACTATTGACCATAAGGGATAAAAGTTTGGCGTCATAGCAGTGAAGTGTAGCATGGAGGTAGTCTTCTTTTCCCATAATTGTTCAAAGAGCTTAACATATGGGAATCTGCAATCCTTACAATGCCATGAAAGGGTGAGCAGGAGTATTTTCCCCATATTGCAAGATGAGGGGCCCAGCTTAAGAGTGGTTTGCCTAATGCCACCTGAGAACATGAGCCCTCCTGGACCAGACCAGCGGTCCATCTAGTCCAGCCTCCTGTCTCACACAGTGGCCAAGCCAGTTCCTCTGGAGGGCCAACAACAGGGGATTGAGACTGAGGCCTTCCCACTTTGTATTGAATTTTTTTAAAACAAAGATTAAAAGTCCAAAAAGAATAAGAAAACAAAAAAGGGGGGGGGGACATGACAAGAGAAAGAAAAAAAGAAAAAGGAAAGGAAGGAATTGAAACATACCATTAAAACTTCCAAGATCTCTCAGTGACAAATACAAATACATTTACTTAATACCAGGGCTATTTTTGGTCAGGAACGCACAGGAATGGAGTTCCGGCTGGCTTCCAAGTTGGCTACGCCCACCAGGAACTCATTAGCATAATAGGCCACACCCAACAGCAGAAACTCATTAGGATTGGCTACATTAGGGGTGTGTGGCCTAACATGCAAAGGAATTCCTGCTACAAAAAAAGGCCCTGGGTTTTGACAACAAACAAGGTAAACAACAACAAGCAAAAGGTGGGTGTGGCTGGATGACCACACTTCTGGTAACGTGGGGGTGTGGCCTAATGTGCTAATGAGCTGTGCTGTCGGGGGTGTGGCCCAATATGCTAATGAGTTTCTGCTGTTGGGCGTGGCCTATTATGCTAATGAGTTCCTGCTGGGCTTTTTCTACAAAAAGAGCCCTGCTTAATACTAAAGCTAAAGTTCACGATTACTTCCTCTAAAATTATAATCAAATTATAACAGAATTGCCTTAACAAATATTCTTTCTCTTATTTGAAATTCAAATATTATTTGAAAAAAAAAGTCTAAAGGGAGAGGATTTACAGTATATTTTTTAAAAGCCAGTTTGAGAGCCAGTTTGGTGTAGTGGTTTAGAGTGTGGACTCTAATCTGGGAGAACCGGGTTTGATTCCTCACTCCTCCACTTGCACCTGGCTGGATGACCTTGGGCAAGCCGTAGTTCTGATAAGAGCTGTCCTTGAAAAAGAGCAGTCAGAGCTCTCTCAGCCCCACTTACCTCACAGGGTGTCTGTTGTGGGGAGGGGAAGGGAAAGGAGTTTGTAAGCCGCTCTGAGACACCTTTGGGCAGTGAAGGGCGGGGTATAAATCCAATCTCTTCTTCTTCTTCTTCTTAAAGGGAGAGAAGAGGTGTTAGTAATTTAATAAGATATTGCAGCTTGTACAGATGTCATAAGAATGTAAGAACATCAGAAGAGCCCAGCTGGATCAGATCAACGGTCCATCTAGTACAGCTATCCTGTCTTACACAGTGGCCAACCTGTTCCTCTGGACAGCCAACAACAGGGCACAGAGGGCAAGGCCTTCCCCTGATGTTGCCTCTGAATGTGGAGGTTCTCCTCAGTCACCGTGGCTAATAGCCATTGATACACTTATCCTCCATGAATCTGTCTAATCCCCCTTTCAAGATGTTAATTCCTATGGCCATCACTACATCCTCAGGCAGAGAATCCCACATTTTAATCACTCTCTGTGTAAAGTAGTATTTCCTTTTGTCTGTCCTGTTCTTTGTCGGCACTCTCTACCCTATGCATATTTTTATAAACCTCTACCATGTCCCCACTTAGCTGTCTCTTTTCTAAATTGAAAAGTCCCAGACTCGTCAGTCTTTCCTCAGGGGGAAGGTTCTCCAACCCCCTAATCATCTTGGTTGCCCTCCTCTGTACTTTATCCAGCTCTGCAATGTCCTGCCGGTGTGACCTTGGGTCAGTGACAAGTTCTGTCAGAGCTGTTGTCTCAAGGGCAGTCCTCGAAAGAGCTCTCTCAGCCTCACCTACCTCACAGGGTGTCTATTGTGGGGAGGGGAAGGGAAAGGAGATTGTAAGGCTTTGGGTAGTGAAGGGCGTGGTATAAATCCAATCTCCTCCTCCTCCTCCTTCTTTCTGAGATACAGTGACCAGAATCTGTATATAATATTTCAAATAAAGTCACACCATAGATCTGTACATTTTATTCTCAGCCCCTTTCCTAATAAGCTAAACATGAGCCAGCAGTGCAATGTGACTGCGAAGAAAGCTAATGCAATCTTGGATGTATTAAGATGCATTAACAGAAGCATTGTGTCCAGATCATGGGAGGTAGTGGTCCCGCTCCGTTCTGCTATGGTCAGGCCTCACCTGGAGTACTGTGTCCAGTTTTGGGCACCACATTTTAGGAAGGACGTTGACAGGCTTCAGCATGTCCAGAGGAAGGCAACCAGAATGGTGAGAGGGTTGGAATCCAAGTCTTATGAGGAAAGGCTGAAAGAGTTGGGTATGTTTAGCCTGGGAAAGAGAAGGCTTAGAGGGGACATGATTGCAGTCTTCAAGTATTTGAAGGGCTGTCATGTAGAAGATGAAGCAGATCTATTCTCTCTTGCTCCAGATTGCAAGACTAGATCTAATGGGTGGAAATTACAACGGAGTCGTTACCGGCTAAATATTAGGAGAAACTTCCTAACTGTAAGAGTGGCTGAGCAGTGGAACAGACTGCCTCGGGAGGTGGTGGATGCTCCTTTGCTGGACGCTTTCAAGCAGAGGCTGGACGATCATCCTTCAGGTATGTTGTAGGGCTATCTTACCTGTCTAGTCAGAGTTGTCCGCTTTGAGAGGCAGCAGCTCCTTAGGGTCTCAGACAAGTGTCTCCATCCACACCTTCTACCTGAGCTCCTTTAACTGAAAGCACAAGTAATTGGATCCGGGATCGTCTGCATGCAAAGCATGGGCTTTCTCCCCCACCCACCGGTATAACTGCCTTGGTGCGTCCCCGTAACAGTGACTGTCTCCCCACGCACGATCAAATTTGTCCGTCGGAATTTCCTCCAGAGATTCGCCCGTGTGGAAATCAAAAGTGAAGGGGTTGAATTCCCCTGAAAGAGATCCTGGGGCCCAGGTTCAAAGATCCATTCGAATTCGAACCAGATTCGAATCCCCTCTCTCTTCTTGGGGTACTCACTCTCTTCCTGCCCTGGATAGCCCAGGAAAGCCCAGGAAGCTAAGCAGGGCCGACCTTGGCAAGTATTTGGAAGGGAGACCTCCAAGGAATACCAGGGCTCGGGACACAGAGGCAAGCTATCAAGCCACCTCTGTGAATGTCCAGACCCCACTAGGGTTCACCAGAAGTCGCCATGACTTCCAGACATGCAAGCACACTCACACATAAAAACCCACCAAAAAAAGGAAAGGGAACCTAGGCATAAGGGAAAGGTCACTTTGGGGTCAGCAATAAGCCAATCAGGCAACAAGCAGAAGGAAGAGAGGACCTGAACCCACATCTTGCAAATCACACTCTTTTCTTTCCAACCGTACACTCAGATAGCCACATTGGGGGGGGGGGGGGAGAGACATATCATAGAGTATTTGGAATCCTACATAGCACAGGTTTAGCGTATACATGAGGCTGCTTTCTCCTGCGTCAGACCTTTAGGCTAATAAGGACAATATTGTCTACTCTGACTGGCAGCTACTCTCCAGGGTCTTTCACATCACTTACTAGCTGATCCTTTTAATGAGAGAAGCCGGGGTTTGAGCCTGGGACCTTCTGTGTGCTCTGTCTGGTGATGAGCCATAGCCGCTCCTTTGAGGAGGATGTACATCAAAGGAGTCTAGGCACTGTTCTTCCCCAGCAGGCCCTAGTGCCTTCCATTTCTAGCCCTTACACTGATCTGTCACCTGCAGGGTGCTATGCTGCCATAGTTCCAGCGTGGAGCTCCATTTGCCCTTACGAGTGGTTTACAGTCTGGCTTTCAGGATGCACTGTAAATAATGGAAGCATTAGCTCTCTGAAAACATTAGTAGATGGGAGTTACTGCTCTGCAGTTGCATTGTTATCAGGCATAAAATATAAGCACATCTCTGCAACGCTGATATTTTTGTGAGCTTTTATTCCTTTTGTTAGTCACCAAACTTAGATGCTGGCAGTTGTAATCACTGCGTCAGTCAAGGTGACACATGTACTAATTCCGATCTAAAGCATAAAAGCACCTTTCCTGAATTAGCACAGGCTCTAATATCTGGTTCCATCACCCAGTTTTGTGCAGACATTTAAACAAGCATTTAACTTCCAGAAGAGAAGTGAAACGAATCTGAGAGTAATTGCAGTTTTGCTTGGAAGTTAGGGGCTTTGAGTCTGACATTAAGGCTGCATTCAGACACCCGGAGACGCTGCAATTAAAACGCCAATGAGACATGAATACAAATTCCTCCTATCTCCCACCTCCTGCCTCTTGACTGAATGTTTCTCATCTAGAACAAGGTCCAGTTCATTGCGATGCTTGGCAATCTGAGGTCCGCATTCTTCCACAATCCAGAATTTGGAACCTTGGTTTAATCTCAGTTTAGAATCCTGGTTTGTGTGAGTGGCTTAAGCAAACTCCTGTTCATCATTTGGATATTGCAGTGGTGGAGTTTGATCAATCCTGGATGTGTTCTGTTGAGAGGAGGAAGATGAGTAAGGTTTTCAACTCTGTTTTGGAAAATTCCTGAAGATTTTGGGGCAATGCCTGGGAAGGGCAGAATTTGGGGAGGGGAGGGCGTTCAGTAGGCATGTTCCTTCCGTAGGAGAAACAGAAGTCCTGGAACATCTAACCTCTGTAGCCACTCTAGGACTTCTATTTCTTCTAGGCTCTCTGGTATACAACAGAGGCCACCCTCTGATGCGACTGTTTCAGGGGTAGTTTCGTAGAAAAAGAGCTAGGGGAACTCATTAGCATAACTCATTAGCATATGCCACACCCCCGACATCACCGGAAGTGTGTCATAAGATCACACCCCCTGGCATCACCGGAAGTGTGTCATAAGGCCACACACAGCACCCCCAATGGTCCCGGCCACCGCCGCCGGCCTTGCAGCTCCACTGCCGAGCCCCATGAGGGGCCCGGCGGTGGACCTGCAAG
>NW_015160262.1:104726-118282 GCF_001447785.1 Gekko japonicus | reverse complement strand
GCGATCCCCCCCGAAATGACCTCTGGACTGTTTCTTCTGAAGCCCTGATCTGTGTCCTGTGGAGATTGGTTTTCTTTGAGGATGGCAAGATCAGTTGTCACTTTGAGGATGGTGACCAAAAAATTAGAGGAAATGTGTGCAAAAACAGAGGCAAACTGTTAGTGCCTCATCACAGTTTAATCACACTTGGTCCTAAGTCTGTTCTGCCATCCCAGAATTCCACCTTTCTGCTTAATGCTGTAGATCACCAGAGTGCAGTCTTAAACAGAGTGTAATTCTGTTTAGGATTGCACTGTCTGTTACAAAATAGCTCTTACAGTGCAATCCTAAAAACACTTTCCTGGGGGTAAGCATCACTGAATCGCCTCGAGTAAGGTTCTGAGTAGGCCTGCTTAGGATGGATCTTCCTCATGGAGACTTTCAGCACTTCCCAACTTCCAGCATTTTGATCTGAACAAACAGTACAGCCTGGCCCTGAGAAGGCCCCTATATTTTATTTCTATTTTTAATTGTTAGTGCTGCTGCTGTTGTTGTGTGTCTGTCCCCTGTGGAAATGTCACACTGTAAGATGTAAAAGCGCCACCGCTCTTGACTTGAAACACACTGGACTGTGACTCTAATGGACTTCTCTTGTTATTTCCGTGACAGCCCCTTTCTGGCTGCTTCAGACGCATTTAATTTAAATCCAGGAGTGTGCCTGCATCTCTAACGGATTTTAGTCTTCTCCCATCCCCACTTGGCCCCTATTAACCCAGTTTATGGTGGTGTGATATATTTTTTTTGTCTTCTGTTCAGTAAACAGGGAAAGTTGTTGAGGTAAATTAGTTGAAGCCCTTCAATCGTTTGAGAGGTGTATTTTCCATGCAGTCGGATTAGTCTGTTGTGTAGGTAGGGTTACCAAATCTGGTTTGGAAAACACCTGGAGACTTTGGGGGTGGAGCCAGGAGAGGGCGGGGTTTGGGGAGGGGAGGGGCCTCAGCCTGGTCCAGTGCCATAGAGTCTCCCCTTCAAAGCAGCCATTTTCTCCAGGGGAGGTGATCTCTGTCAGCTGGAGATCAGTGGTAAAAGCAGGAGATCCCCAGGCCCCACCTGGAGGCTGGCAACCCTATGTGTAGGTGGGCTGGTATTATGGTAGCCAAACACCTGGAGATTTGGGGGGTGGAGTCTGGAGAAGGCGGGGTTTGGGGAGATGAGGCACCTCAGCAGGATACAATGGCATAGAGGCGCCACCCTCCAAAGCAGCCATTTGCTCGAGGGCAACTGATCTCTGTTGTTTGGCAGTCAGTTGTCGTAACAAGAGATCTCCAGGCCCCATCTGGAGGCTGGCAACACTAGCTGTCATTTTCACCAATGGGCTTTGTGAGGGAGAGGGGTGAGGCCTTGGTGTAGGGCTGCCAACTCTGGGAATTCTGGGAGATTTGGGGGCGGAGCCTGTGGAGGGTGGAGTTTGAGGAGGGAGGGCGCTCGGCAGGTATGTGATGCCATAGAATCTGCCCTCCAAAGCAGCCATTTTCTTCAGGGGAACTGATCTCTGTCGCCTGGAACTCCACTGAAATTTCAGGAAATCTTTGGGCCCCACCTGGAGGTTGGCAGCCCTGTCTCAGTGGCTGTGTCACCTTTTCCTCTTCCCACCCAAGCCTAGCACAGGCAGGGTTGCCTAGAGTTTAAAGAATGGACATACATTTAAAAAATGTATTCTGTTTTTATAATTACCCACAGCCTTTATTATTTACCGCCCTGCTGGTTGGGGTCACCACAGTTTTATAGCACTTGACCCGGATAAAGTATTTTACAGCCCTGTTCTTCTTTGTCAAAGTTGAGCAATTTGCCCAACAACAGGGCTCTTTTGGGGCAGGAACGCACAGGAACGGAGTTCCGGCTGGCTCCAGAGTTGGCCACGCCCACTACAGTCAAAACCTCTGCATGCGTGGCTACAGAGGGAAGGCCTGGAGAGTGACAACCCCCCCGGCAATTCCAAGGTGAGTGGGCCGGGGGGGCGGGCTGGAAGGTTCGGGGAGGCATTTAAATGCCTCCCCATGCCTTCCCCAGCCTGTCCGGGGGTGGGCTTGCCTGGGCTCCCCACAGCCGCGGGGTGCCCGGGCAAGCCAAGGGAATGCATGGGGTGTGGCCTAATATGCTAATAAGTTGTGCTGTCAGGGGTGTGGCCTAATATGCTAATGAGTTCCTGCTGGGCTTTTTGTACAAAAAAAGCCCTGCCCAACAATATGAAGCCCATGGTTGAGCAGAGATCTAATCTTTCCTGTATCCTCAACAAAAGGCTTTCCAAAAGTCCACAAGGTTTTGCTGAATATACAACCCATGAATTCATCCTGGATTGGAGGCCGTCTTTGAGCATAGGTCATGCCAGGGATTGAACTGGGGACCTTCCGTATGCCAAGCACGCCAAGAACTACAATCCAGCTCACTATCTGACCCAACTGCTATTGGGTTAAAGGTTAAAAAAAGAAGAAAGACTTGGAAGCACAGAAGCTTCACGGAGTACCCCCGATCCTCCAAGTTTCCCAAGTAAGGGGAAATGATGTTCAAACAAATTACAAAGATGATCTCACTCTAATGGTAACAAGAGAAAGAAATTTTACTTTGCAAAATAGAAGCTCGTCTTACATGACATATTCTTGTAGGTACCGTTAACTTATTGTGAACAGATTAACTTCAAAAAGGTTAACTTGCTACATCTCCAAGCCCAGGGGAGAGAAGAGAGGTCCTACATAAGATGAAACAGAAGACAAGCAACAGCCAAAAATGCTCTGATGAGAGGAGGGTTGGGACCAACTGCCGAGTGTACCTGAGTGAGAGTATTCTCTTAACCCTTTCCCTCTCAGATCCTCATGCACACAGAGTTACAATATTCAACAATTGCAGGAATGCCTTCTTGCCCTCCCCTTGACATTCAAGTCTCATTACACACTTGCAGGCTTTAGATACATGTAGAAATTATTCCTTTTGTGTTCTCCGTTACTTATATAAGGGGGAAATAATTTGATTTGTTTTTTGTTTTTTTAAAAAAGCAAATGCTGTGTCAGGGAAAGAATGTGATTAATGGTTAATTAACAGCTGTCTTCATGTTATCAATTGCTAAGTCATTCATGAAGAACAAAGATTCAATGATTTTGGGGACCTAAATTAATCTTTCGTGACAAGGCCTCCCGGCTTTGTCATTGCTAGCATCTGGCCATCACAGTGGGAGGGAGAAGGGGAAAAGTAGGAAAAGGCTGCAAGCATTTAGCACTTTAGTAATGCATATAGTCTGATTCATAAAGCAGATAGGCCCAAAGTATTTGCAATAAGGTCTATGGGCACTACCTTTTGTCCCGCAGCAAATTGTGAATAAATTGTTTTCCAAAAGGTCAAGGAAGGCTCAGGTGGGTGAGCACCTACTGGCTTGTGCATATAACATCACCCTCCCTCCCTCCCAATATCTGGAACAGTTTTGCATGAAATATCTGTACTCGAGGCACATCGTAAGAGAATATTGCAGAGAAATATTCATAGGTAAAGCGCGCTGGGGAACTGAATTCACGCGGCAGGTGGACAACCTGCTGAGAATCTGCTGTTAAGTATGTTACCCCTGCCTTAGCCTTTCGCTTTCCAGCAGTAATTTAGTTACGGCTTTGTAAAACATATTCTTTGCCTTGTAGTCATCCGTATTTTTATGGTTTGTTTTATTCCTGCTTTGGGTTTACGGCATAATGCAGTCTGGAGTTCTTACCACCAATTGGCTGCTTATCATACCAGAGGGCGCATGTTAACTCTATGTTGTCTGTGTTGTACTCACAGTTTATGAAACACTTATACACTTTTGCACTCTGCCAGTGACTAACATGTGGCCTTATTAGGTGCACTTAGCACTATATATGTTAAGTGCCATCTATGATTTTAACCACACAAACAGAAATAAATCATGAACATATATTCAGATATTAACTTTGGTTCATTGATGGATATTGCTTAGAAGCATGCTGGGAGAATAAAATTGCTAACTTGCTATTCTGCTAAGGCTTGTGGCCTTGGCTGCCGGCTGCAACTGCACATGTTTCTGGTGTCGGTTAGCCTGGTTAAATGGAGAACAATAATACCCTGTAACTTGATCAGCTAATATACTTTTAGAGCTTCATGGCCTAAGAAAAGAAGCATCTGTTCTTTAGCTAGGGGGAAAGGACTTCACTTGAGAAGACCCAACCCACAGATCTTGGCCCAATTAGAAATGTGTGACAAAATTAATGGAACCAATAATTATGCTTTTGTTTGATTATGTCATATTGAGTGTAAAATGCTATGTCACCCTTTGTAACACTCAAAGAGTCTGTTGGGTATTCAGGGCTCCCAGACCTTGATATCCGTGCTCTTCCTTTATTAATTAATAAATATTTTAAGCTTCTTCTCTACAGGACTGTTTTTGTGTGTTTCTCAAATTGGGTTGGGCAAACACAGCCAGAGACAGGATTCCTGTCTAACATCTGGGGTGTCTAGTGAGCTGACTTTGATTGCCTCCTCAGTCCTGTATGCCGTTCGGGCATTAACATTTTTGGTGTATTTTAATAGTTTCGCCAACCCCCAGGCGAATCCTGAAGATCTCCCACGACTGATCCCCAGTCAATAGAGAGCTATTCCTCTGGAGAAAATGGCTGCTTTGGAGGGTGGACTCTGTGGCATTCTACACTGCTGAGGCCCCTCCCCTCCCCAAAGCCCTCCCTCCCCAGGCTCCACCCCCCAAATCTCCAGGGATTTCCCCTTCCAGAGCTGGCAACCTGGTGCATCTACTTCACTTACCTAGAGACGGCATAGTCTTCTCGATACAGACTATTTTGTGTGATAGGACGTTCACCCCGCTGTAGCACTTAAATATAGCTTTCATTGTTTAAAAATGCCTCTGAAAAGTTTATGTGGAAACGTCTGTTTATTGCAGGTATCTGTGCACTTCAGATGTGACGAAGACTCTAGAACTAAGAATCTAGAACCTGATTATGACTCTGGTTGCAAAAACCGTGAGAAGGAATAAACAAATAAATAGAACCTGAATATGAGATGTGTGTGCAGTGGTACTGTCGCAATTGGCAAAACATCTGGACTGAGAGGCCCTATTTCAGAAGAATTTTTGAAACCACCTACGAATTATGACTTTATAAAGGACAGAGATGAGGCCTCAGTTATTTCAAACAATTGCTTCAAAGAGTCCTCTGTTGATAACATGTTCCCACGCCACCTTTCTATTGCTTCAGGTATAGATATCTCTGCCTTATGGATGTACACTTTGTACAGCTGATCACGCAAGCTTTGACTCACAAAAGCTTTGGAATATCTCTCGTTAGCATTGAAGACAGCTGATCTTGAGACTACACGCAGGGCTCTTTTTGTAGATAAAGCCCAGCAGGAACTCATTAGCATAATAGGCCACACCCAACAGCAGAAACGCATTAGCATATTATGCCACACCCCTGACAGTACAGCTCATTGGCATATTAGGCCACACTCCCATGTTACCAGAAGTGTGGTCATCCAGCCATACCCACCTTTTGCTTCTTATTCTGTTTACCTTGTTTGTTGTCAAAACCCAGGGCTTTTTTGTAGCAGGAACTCCTTTGCACGACCCATAATGTAGCCAATCCTAATGAGTTTCTGCTGTTGGGTGTGGCCTATTATGCTAATGAGTTCCTGCTGGGCGTGGCCAACTTGAGAGCCAGCCAGAACTCCGTTCCTGTGCGTTCCTGCCCAAAAATAGTCCTGGACTACAGAGATCAGTTCCCCTGAAGAAAATGGCTTTTGGAGGGTGAACTCTACTATGGTATTATACCCTACGGCTATCTCTCCCCAAACCCTGCCCTCCCAAGGCTCCACCCCCAAATCTCCAGGACTTCCCCAAATCAGAGTTTACAACCCTACCTTAAGGTGCAACTGTAGTAAGCCATTGGGGAAATAAGGAGTACAAATGAATGAATTAAATAAATAAATATTTCCAGCTTTGGTATCAGCAATGGGAAATCCAGGTACTAGAAACCAAGTGTCCTGGTATGCGAGGTAGGAAGGCTTGCATAAATGGTACAAGTTGCCACAGCCATAGGTGCTGGATCTTACCAATGACCCATGAGAAATGTTTGCCGAACGAATTTCTACAAATACCTGTGGGGAAAATAAATAAATATTTCCAGCTTTGGTATCAGCAATGGGAAATCCAGGTACTAGAAACCAAGTGTCCTGGTATGCGAGGTAGGAAGGCTTGCATAAATGGTACAAGTTGCCACAGCCATAGGGGCTGGATCTTACCAATGACCCATGAGAAATGTTTGCCGAACGGCAAACATGTCTGTAGTTATTCCACAAAGTCATTGAAGAGCACTGAAGAACCTTAACCCTCTCAATTCCACGGTGGTGCAAATGTTAACCCAACACTCACCAGAATGCTCATTTGTTTTACAAATACCTCTTCCTTTCATGTTATCTTTTACTTTAATACTGTGCATGTGTGATTGTGTAAAGTGCCCCCAAGTCACAGCCGATTTATGGCAACCCCAGCAAGGGACTTTCAAGGGAAGTGATTAAGCAGAGGTGGTTTGCCATGGCCCTCCTCTGCAGAGCCTTCCTTGGTGGTCTCTCTCCCCAATACTGACCCTGCTTAGCTTCTGAGATCGGGCTATATCATGCTGCCTTCCTTCCTATTAACACTGTAATCCACTAAAATGATAACATAGAACTAGGACTAAGAAAATCTCAGTTGAAGGCATATGTTTCTATCAACTGATCAGCTTGTTAAGTCGCTCGCTTAACAAAGTAGTCAGAGAGTGATTCAGCAAGGACACAACTTTATTCTTCAACTCGAACACAACTCCAACACAGATCAACATCTGATAGCCAGAACAGCCTTTACATTGCAGCTGTCCTGCTTTTAAACATCCCCGGCTAATGTAGCCACACCCACTGTACAAATACCAACCAATAAGGTTGTTCACATAAGGACCAATCACGGATGTTCCCGCTCAGGGAGCTTGCTTGAAAGTGATTGGCTAGGTGCTTCCTGGGCTAGTAACACAATTGGATGGATTTGGATCCTAGCCCAGGACGAAGCTTTACATTACAGTTCAGTTAGATGTTTCACAACATGTCATGCATTCAAGGCAGCTTTGAATACACTACACAGCTAAATCTGCATGTGACAGGTCTGAGTAGAAAAACATTATCTCTTAGCGGCCACTATTTCAGAAGAGGCATGGCCTCCTATGTGTGGGAGAAAAGGGAAAAATGCCTGTCCTGAGGTGTCTGATGAAAGGAGCTTTGACTCTGATTGGTGGACTCTTATCCGGAGAACCAGGTTTGATTCCCCTCTCCTCCACATGAAGCCTGCTGGGTGACTTTGGGCCAGTCTCTGTTCTCTCAGAACTCTCTCAGCCCCACCTACAAGGTGCCTGTTGTGAGGAGCAAGGGGAGGAGATTGTCAGCTGCTTCGACACTCCTTAAGGTAGAGAAGATCGGGGTATAAAAACGTACTCTACTTCTTGAAAGCTCACACCCTGGGAATTTTGTTGGCCTCTAAGGTGCTACTGGACTTGTTTGGTGTGGTGGTTAAGAGCGGTGGACTCTAATCTGGATAACCGGCTTTGATTCCCCACTCCTACACATGCAGCCAGTTGGGAGACCTTGGGTCAGTGACAGTTCTCTCAGAGCTGTTCTCTCAAGACCAGTTCTCTCAGAGCTCTCTCAGCCCCGCCTACCTCACAGGGGGTCTGTTGTGGGGAGAGGAAGGGAAGGGGATTGTAAGCTGCTTTGAGACTTCGAGTGGTGGGGTATAAATCCAGTCTCCTCCTCCTCTTCTCCTCTAACTCTTCTACTGCAGACCAGAGCAGTCTGTCCTCTGAAACTGTCTCCCAAGGTGGTGACTTCCACCCACGAATTTGCAAGTACTCTCATTAATAATAACCCATATTTTAGAAACATCTGCTGCCTGGTCGATGCTGGTCAGCTTTTTAAAAACTAGTCCAAAGATTTCCAAATGATGAATCAACTAAACAGCCCCACCTAAAACAAATGGTGTAAGGGAACGGGGAAGCAGAACTGCTAGATGGTAGAGTGGACCATGTCACTGAAGACAGCACATGGAAGATTCCAGCTTTTGAACGTTTGTTTGCATTAATTTTTTTTAGATCCATGCAAACAGAAAACTGACACAGCAGGGAGAAATGTTCTGTTCACCCCTCAATGCGTGCTGGTTTCACCCTTGCAGGGAGTTGTTAATAGGAGCATACCAAAGGGTGACATTCCCCAAGCATTCCCCTCGCCATCTGAAAGGGTACAATCTTGTTAACAAAGAAGTCGGAGAGTAATTCTGCAAGAACACAGCTTTATTCTTCAACTCGAGCACAACTCCAACACGGATCAATATCTGATAGCCAGAACAGCCTTTACATTGCAGCTGTCCTGCTTTTAAACATTCCCGGCTAATGTAGCCACACCCACTGTACAAATGCCAACCAGTAAGGTTGTTCACATAAGGACCAATCACGGATGTTCCCACCCATGGAGCTTGCTAGAAGGTGATTGGTTAGGTGCTTCCTGGGCTAGTAACACGATTGGATGGATTTGGATCCTAGCCCAGGACAAAGCTTTACATTACATTCCAATTAGATGTTTTCCCATACATCATGCATTCCATGGCAGCTTTGGAATACATTACAAATCTATTCTGCCATTTCAAGTCTCTGCCACTTAGGGTTTCCAGTTCTGGGTTGGGAAATACCTGGAGCTTTGTGTGTGTGTGGGGGGTCGAGCCTGGGGAGGGTGAGGTGTGGGGTGGGATGGGACCTCAGCTGGGTACGATGCCATAAAATCCATCCTCCACAGTAGCCATTTTCTCCAGGGGAATTGATTACTGCCACTTGATCCCCCTGTTAACCATGAACCAGGCCTTAGAAGCTATTCAGACCTCTTTCTTGATAACTTTTCAAACTTCGTGGTACAGGGCGTTATCCCCATGCAACTCAGAATTTTGACTGTCTTCCTTCCACATGCTTTGAAATTATGTTAACAGTCTCTTTCTTCTTTGGCAGTGATAGAACTGGTTAAAGCTGTTGGATATTGTAACTCTGTATAGGGCTGCCAAACCCCCCCGGGGGGCGGATTTCCCCCCGCTTTGGAGGCAAATGGCTGTGGCCCCGCCCCCAGTGTGCCCGGCGTCATGACGTCACATCCGGGTGACGTGCATGCGGCGTGCCATCTGGGAGCCCCCCGCCGCAGGAATAAACAGGTTTGGCAACCCTAACTCTGTAACTTGAGACCCTAGTGCCACCTGACGGAATGAGCTCCTATCTCTGGCCCCAGCTCCTGCCAAACTAGCAGTTTGAAAGCAAGAAATTGCAAGTAGATAAACAGGTACCGCTTCGGTAGGAAGGTAACAGTGTTCTCTGCACCTCGGTGTTTAGTCATGCTGCCCACGGAAACGTCTTTGGACAGTGTTGGCTCTTCGGTTTGGAAACGGAGATGAGCACCGCCCCCTAGAGTTGATTTGGCTAGCTTTCAAGCAAGGGAAACCTTTACCTTTAACTCAGAGGATCCGGGAGGGAAAGGGTTAAGAGAATTCTCTCACTGGGGTACACTTGGACCCACCCTCTCATCGGTTAGATGCTGAGCCTCTTTGGCAGTTGCTTGCCTTCTGTTTCATCTTAGATAGGACCTTTCTTCTCTCTCTTACCTGGGTTTGGAGCTGTACTAGCAAGTTAACCTTCTTTGAAGTTAATCTGTTTACAATGTTAAATGTACCTACATGAATATGTCATGTGAGATGTGCTTTTATTTTTGTAAGTAAAAATTTCTTTTTCTTGTTACCATTGGAATCAGGTCATCTTTGTAATATGTTTGAACAGGATTTTCCCCTTAACCAGGAAACGTGGAGGATCAGGGATGATGCGTAAAGCTTCTATGCTTCGAAGGCAATTGATTGATTTTGGTTTTTTTACATTTAACCCAATAGAAACTGCATCCACGTGAGAAGAAGGGAACGTTATTCAAGGAACATTTCAGTAATATTTTATACAGGATTCTTGTTGTGATTTATTAATAGCTACGCTTGACAAAGTCGTGTTTACTACTCAGACAGCAATTGCATGAGCCCATACTTAAAAAGAGATCTATAAAAAAAAGATGATGAATTTAATGGGTACAAAACAAATGAACAAAAAAGATTTCAAGACAATAAAGCCGCTTCAGTGAAAATGAGCCTGGTTTGATGAAAGCCAAGGTGGGAACAAACACCGTAAGAAGGTAACTTTTTTTGATCTTTGGAAATTAAAACAAAAGACAGAAATTACAAAGCAAAATTCTTTCGACTTTTTTTTTAAGCATGAAAACAAAACTATCATTACGACTTACGCATTATTTGTGGGGTAGGATGATAAAAAGATGCCAACAGATTTTCTGTGCTTCTTCAAAGTCTGGATGCTGCAAAAATGAGCAGGAAACCTGTGGCGCCTTAAAAAACAAACATTTTTTTTAATACTCAGCTTTTCTGATTAGAGCGCCCTTTGTGAGATGCACGTAGTCGATCCTTACTAGACAGACAGGTGCAAACAGCAAGGTTCAAAGGGCCATGAAATGTGGGCAATGCACCGTGAGATGCAATTATGTAAAATACAAGTGTAAACCAAAAAGTGTGGAGACCATTCGCAGCAGCAGTAATGGGTATTAATATAATTTCCCTAATTGTGCTAAGTTGGTTAACAACTATAATGGCTGAAGAATTTCCTCAGTCACTACAGATTCTTCAGTTACTCAGTGACTAGCTTAGCAAAACACAAGATTCCTGTGGAAAAGTAAAAAGAGAAAGCCAAGCCACACTGGCTAACAACAACAACAATAACAATTTAAAAATTGGTTGTTTACCAAACCCAGACAAATTTTGTGAGCCAAATTGTTTGTGAGCCAATTTGTTTTCCTCTTGACCATCAAGACAGCCAGATGTTTTTTGGGTAATCCTGAGCTAAACTACACCCTTCTAAGATTACTGACTTCAACAGATTTAGAAGGTGTAACTAGGGTTACCAGCTCCGAATTGGAAAATATCTGGAGATTTTGGGGATGGAGCCTCATGTGAGTGGGGTTCAGGGAGAGGAGAAGAAGAGTTGGATTTATACCCTGCCCTTCACTTGGAGTCTCAGAGTGGTTTACAATCTCCTTTCCCTTCCCCTAAAAGACACCCTGGGAGGTAGTTGGGGCTGAGAGAGTTCCGAGAGAACTGCTCTTGAGAGAACAGCTCTGAGAGAACTGTGACTGACCCAAGGTCACGAAGCTGGCTGTATGTAGAGGAGTGGGGAATCAAACCCAGTTCTCCAGATTAGAGTCCACAGCTCTTAACCACTACACCAAGCTGGCTCTCAACCCTGTGAGGTAGGTTAGGCTGCAAAAGTGTGACTGGCACAAGCACCACAGGAGAGAAAAAAAAGAAGATTGGATTTATACCCCGCTCTTCACTCGGAGTCTCAGAGTGGCTTACAATCTCCTTTCCCTTCCCCTCCCCACAACAGACACCCTGTGAGGTAGGCGGGGCTGAGAGAGCTCTTTCGAGAACTGCTCTTGAGAGAACACCTCTGAGAGAACTATAGCTTGCCCAAGGTCATCCAGCTGCTGCAAGGGGAGGAGTGAAGAATCAAACCCAGTTCTCCCAGATTAGAGTCCACACCAGGGGTCATTTCCTAGAAAAAGAGCTAGGGGGACTCATTAGCATAACTCATTAGCATATGCCACACCCCCTCCAGCTCCTCCTGTGATTGAATGAGGGGGAAGCAGAGGGTGGCCGGAAGCAGGGGGCGGGGCTTCCTGTGCCCCGCCCCCCGCACCTCACCCGGGGGGATGGCGTCCCCTCGCGTCCCCCCCCGAAATGACCCCTGGTCCACACACTTAACCACTACACCAAACTGGCTCTTGATCTGAACCTCCGTCTCCTGAATCCTAGTCCAACAGTAACCATCCAAGACCTGTTGCAGAAACAAAGAGAGACTTATGTCTATATCCATCCAGTTCACCTTAATAGTATTTGATTTCTGATCCAAGTAATGTTATGCCACTCAGTGGCAAGGATGTGAGAAAGGAAGACCTTACATTACCTGTTTGGGGAATTATGTTTTTGAACTGCATTGACAGCAGTCACCTCCAGATGGCAGTGAGGAGGGCAGACAGAGATGGTGACAAATATATTTCTTTGCTGATTATTTCCATTAGAATTAAAGAACACAATTTATATGGTGCTTTTCTAGTGAGGAAGGAGAAAGGCACAGAATGGGGAATAGGAATATGCAGTACAGGAAAGAAGCAAAAAATAACTAGGCGTGTTTTCCTTCTGAAAAGCTTCAAAATGATTCCATAGCAGTAATTTATCTTTTTTCTAAATTGCACCAGCCATCTTCAATTGAAATGAGAGGAAAAGAACTAAGAGGCAGAGGGTTATTTTTTAACTAAACCTAGAGCAGAGGGAGAAGTTCCTACCACCCCCTTTTCTATCCTGATCACCCAATTAGATGCAGCCAAAAAAATCAATATCTTTCCACATCCTCAGAACGCCGCTCCTTTTCTACTAAAAGAAGTATCTTATCAGCTCAGACACCTAGCTGTGTTCCGTAGCTACATCTTCGGCAGTTCCCCCAAGACTGAAGTTAGTTGAATGCACATTAAAGCAATAAAATACTCTTATAATGAAGTCTGGAGTAGACAAGGGGAAAAACACCACTTAGCCAAAAAATGAGCACATCCATTAAATATTTAGCAGCCTGTTCCGCTGCGGCTGCTGTTCACCTGCTACAGTTGGAATCAGACAGAAAACTGCCAGTTCCAAGCAGAAAATCAGACTCCTGGAAAGAAGAAAGCAGGATTAGGAAGCTGGAGTCTGTTATCTTCCCACCCTGGTTCCCTGAAAGCACAGCTTGGGCTTTGGTTCTCACGCATTGCTGTCAGATGGCCATCTAGCCTCTGCTTAAGAACCTCCGTAGAAGGAGAGCCCACCACCTCCCGAGGAAGCCTGTTCAGCTGAGGAACCACTCTGTCAGGAAATTCTTCCTAATGTTTAACCGAAAACTCTTTTGATTCAATTTCAACCCCTTGGTTCTGGTCCGACCTTCTGGGGCAACAGAAAACAACTCCGCACCATCCTCTCTATATGACAGCCCTTCAGGTACAGAGACTATAGAGATCAGTTCCCCCGGAGAAACAGGCAAGCTTTGGAAAGTAGATCCTATGGCAACATACCCCCACTGAGCTCTTCCCAAACTCCCCTCCCCAAGTCCCTCCCCAGGAACTGACCCCAAATCTCCAGGAACTTCCCAAACCAGAGCTGGCAACCTTAATCTTCAGGGTGTTCTTCCACGTATGGAATTACTCCAAAGCCTAATCCTTTTCTCTGTCATTCTGTCCCTTCTGGTGTCTGCCACGTCCTTCCCTTGCAGGATCGGCTCTTAACCCTTGCCTGCACAGGCAAGAAGAATCAGGTGGGAGAATCTCGGAAGCCTCAGAGTGGAGTGTAACACTTCAGGGTGCAGGGGAGTGCTACTAGTTTTGAATACTTT
>NW_015160262.1:98998-104630 GCF_001447785.1 Gekko japonicus | reverse complement strand
CCCCGTTCCACCAGGTAGGGGCCGCCACTGAAAAGGATCTAGCCCTGGTCGCTGCAAGTTTTACCTCCCGGGGACCCGGAACTACCAAACGGTTCTGGGTCCCCGACCGAAGTGCTCTTGGGGGTATATGCGGGGAAAGGCGGTCCCTCAGGTAGGTTGGACCCTGGCCATATAGGGCTTTATGGCAACATACCCCCACTGAGCTCTTCCCAAACTCCCCTCCCCAAGTCCCTCCCCAGGAACTGACCCCAAATCTCCAGGAACTTCCCAAGCCAGAGCTGGGAACCCTAATCTTCCACGTATGGAATGCCTCCAAAGCCTAATCCTTTTCTCTGTCATTCTGCCCCTTCTGGTGTCTGCCACGTCCTTCCCTTGCAGGATCGGCTCTTAACCCTTGCCTGCACAGCCAAGAAGAATCAGGTGGGAGAATCTCGGAAGCCTCAGAGTGGAATGGAACACTTCAGGGTGCAGGGGAGTGCTCCTAGTTTTGAATACTTTTCGGGGCTAATGAAAAACACACACAAAAAAAGAACGAGTTAGGGAGAAAGTTTTCAGCCCAGCCTACTCCCTGCCATGCCAGTTTTCTATTTGTGGGGAACGTTTAAAAGCATTTGGGAACATTCGTGGGAGAATCTCGGAAGCCTCAGAGTGGAGTGTAACACTTCAGGGTGCAGGGGAGTGCTACTAGTTTTGAATACTTTCCGGGGCTAATGAAAAACACAAAACAAAAAGAACGAGTTAGGGAGAAAGTTTTTAGCCCAGCCTACTCCCTGCCATGCTAGTTTTCTATTTGTGGGGAATGTTTAAAAGCATTTGGGAACATTTAGGAATATGTTTTCCACACCTGCAATCTGACATGGTATAGCCCCCCCCACTACCTCTTCTTTTGCACATTGTCACTTTGATGGGTACATTCATGTGGTCAAGTCTGAAATAAGCCAAAGAGGATGGAGCGAAAAGGTCCGGGCATACTTCTCCACATGCAACCAGCTGGGTGACCTTGGGTCAGTCACAGTTCTCTCAGAGCTCTCTCAGCCCCACCTACCTCACAGGGTGTCTGTTGTGGGGAGAGGAAGGGAAGGCGATTGTAAACTGCTCCAGCACTCCTTTGGGTAGTGAAGGGCAGGGTATAAAACTAACTCTTCTTCTTAATTTTATAGTGCACCTTTCTCACTGACACTCAAGACGGATCACACAATTAAAATCAATGCAGTAAGAGCCTCGTAATGCATACAATCAGCAATACAATCAAGATGGATTGCGAAATTAGAGATTAGCGCAGTATAAGCAATTCACTATGTACAATGACATGGTATTCATGCATACAACTGTGACACAAAATGGAGTACATAATGAGAGACACAGTGAGAAGACACCATGTACGCAACAAACAAAGCAAGAAAAACAACCCGAAATTCCACCAACATTGACTATATGATCTTGTTCCCTGCTCCCAAAGAGCTCGGGGTGCATAGTTCTCCTCTCCTACATTTTGCCCCTATCACAGCCCTGTGAGGTAGGCTGGACAAAGACAAAGTGACATACCCAAAGTCTACGGCTGCCAATTCCGAGTTGGGAAATTCCTGGAGATTTAGGGGTGGGGAGGGAGATCAGTGAGGCATAACGCCATAGAGCCCATCCTCCAAAGCAGCCATTTTCCTCCAGGGGAATTGATCCTGGTCGTTTGGAGATGATCACTTGTAATTCCAGGAGATCTCCAGGCGCCACCTGGAGGTTCTCAACCCTGCCAAGGTCACCCAATGACCTTCCTGGCAGAGGGCATAACTGCACATGACATTTTTCCCCCAGGGATGTGTCTGGCTTTGGTTGGGAAACTTATTCTGAAACTTTTCTCTTCCCAGGGTGCGCAGTCCTGATTTGGATTGGCCCCTGGCCCCTGAGGAGAGGGGGCTTAGATCTCCCCCCCCTGTTCTCTCAACCCTAAATGGTCATGTTATTTGCCCTCTTGTGAGCTGTGTGTGGATTGACAGGTTACTGGATAATATTCCATAAATGCACAAACATTGGCTTCCCCTTCGCTTCTTTTTGAGCCTGGGGTCCTTCCTGAAGTATCTTCATCAATATCACACCAAGGTTTTTTTTTTTTAAAAATCCCCAAAACAATTTCAGTTACCTTTTAATCCATCGTTCCCCTAGGTTGAATATTTTGTCTCGTTGTGATTTGATATTGATCTTTTTAGATGCTGCTGGCTTTTTAAAAGTGCGATCAGCTTCGACGGATTTGGAAAAGCCCTTAAACATAAGATGAGAAGCCAATGTTGGATCAGGCCAATGGCCCACCCAGTCCAACACTCTGTATCACACAGTGGCCAAAGATACCAGGTGCCATCGGGAGGTCCAGCAGTGGGGCCAGGACACAAGAAGCCCTCCCACTGTTGTCCCCCCCCCCAAGCACAAAAAATACAGAGCATCCCTTGCCCCAGCCTGAAAGTTCCTAACTATACCTTGTGGCTAATGAAGCCCTCCCACTGTTGCCCCCCCCCCCAAGCACCAAGAATACAGTGCATCCCTTGCCCCAGCCTGAAAGTTCTTAACTATACCTTGTGGCTAATAGCCACTGATGGACCTCTGCTCCATATGAAGCCGTCCATGCTTGTAGCCGCCACCACCTCCCGTGGCAGGGAATTCCATGTGTTAACCACTCTTTGGGTGAAGAAATACTTCCTTTTATCCGTTCTAACCCGACTACTCAGCAATTTCACTGAGTGCCCACGCGTTCTTGTATTGTGAGAAAGATCCCTTTAGGATCACACTGTTAGTAGATCTACAGTCCCCCACGTTGTTTTAGGATGTATAGTTCTTGCTGGTTATTTGATTTTAGGGTTAAGGTGGAGTCCGTGGCTCCCTGACCTGGATAGCCCAATCTTGGAAGCTACAAAGGGTCAGCCCTGGTCAGTATTTGGAAGGGAGACCCCCAAGGAATACCAGAGTCATGACGTGGAGGCAGGCAATGGCCAACCACCTCTGAACATCTCTTTCCTTGAAAATCCCAGATTGTCACCATGTCAGCTACGACTTGATGGCAAAAAAAAGGAATGAGAGTCTACAGCATCAAATCCCTGCAGAGCCCCCTCCTCAGACCCCACCCTCCCCAGGCTCCACCTCCAAATCTCCAGGAATTTCCCAACTGAGAGTTGGCAACCGTAGCAGCATACCTTTTCCTCCTGCCCTCCATTTTTACGTAGGGTCGTTTTAGGGTTATGATTTGATGGCATTCTGCATACGTATGTGAAGAGGAACAGTTTAAATACGGAAGATCATAAATAAGGAGATGGAAAAGTCAAGTTGTTTCCTGCTTCCCAGTTCCTTATTCAATGCCAACAAGAACAGGCAGTGTGAATAATTATAAGGCTGAAAACAGACACGGTGTCAGAGACCCATGAACAGATCTTTCTTTTTTTCCAAATTTCAAAGCAACTGAGCTTTTGATCAGAGCAACGTGGAGGAAAGAAGAAAGGTGTTTACACTTTGCCTCCTTATCCGTGCATAACGTATCATATCTAAACCTGGATTCGGGTGGGTAGCCGTGTTGGTCTGAAGCAACAGAACAAAGTTCGAGTCCAGTGGTACCTTTAAGAAGGAGTGTGCATGCAGATGAAAGCTTATACTCAGAATTAAACTTTGTCCGTCTTAAAGGTGCCACTAGACTGGACCCAAGCTTTGTTCTATAGCTAAACCCGGATCATCTTCAGGAAGACCTGAAGCTGCTTTTTGGAATAGTTACAGTCAGTGTTCCCTCTAAGGTGAGTTAGTGTGAGCTAGCTCACAGTTTTTTAGCCTCCAGCGCACACATTTTTGTCTTAGCTCAGGAAGGATGGCTCCAGAGCAAACTAATTTAGCAGTAGCCAAATCGCTTGCTCACAACTTTAATGCCAGTAGCTCACAAAGTAGAAGATTTGCTCACAAGACTCCACAGCTTAGAGGGAGCATTGGTCAGTGTTTTGGGAACAGATGTGCTGAAAAATGACATAGATGTACCTCCAGCACTTGATGGTTTTTTGACCCTCACAATATGACAATGGACATATCCGCCAATTTGAGGACACACTTCATTCATTTGATACAGGTGGCTCTAGTCCACCCAAGCTTCTTCTGCCACAAGAACAGTGCAGTCCTCTGGAGAAATCCCAGTGACCTCAAACGTTTGCACTCGGCATAGATGGAAACAACCCTGCATAGGGCTGCATGCTATACTGCAGTTCTAAACAGCCTGGCACTTTTCTAGGCCCAACGGTGACAGGTGTGTAAACCTGTTTTGGTTTGTACTGTAAAGAATTTAGTCTTTTAGCTCCAGTGTAAGGTTGCCAGCTTTGGGTTGGCAATTCCTGGGGATTTTCAGGGGTGGAGCCTGGGGAGGGTGGGGTTTGGAGACGGGAGGAACTTCAGCGGGGTAGAACGCCACAGAGCCCACCTTTCAAAGCAGCCATTTTCTCCAGGGGAACTGCTCTGCGGCGGCGGGAGATCCGTTGTAATTCCGGGAGATCTCCAGCCACAACCTGGAGGCTGGCAACCCTAATTAGCTGCCGCTTTAGTTTTTCCTGTAACAGGCAAGCAACCCCCACCCCCCCATACACTTGTGGTGTTTAACAAGCGCGATTTAAATAAGGGGCGCGCGCAGAAAGGAAAGGGTTACCTTCCCTTGTCTTCCCTGCCAAAACCGCAATTCCCATCGACACGGAGCTCCCTCCCTCCAATTCTTTAAAAAAGCTTTAAAAAAAAGAAGTCAAGAGTTCGAATCGCTCCTCTCCGGCGTCACGTCCGTGCCCTGAAGTGCGAGCGCGCCTCCGCCCCCCTCCGGCGGCACACAGATGTTTTGTTTCAACCCAGACAGTCTTGCTTCCAGCATCCCATGGGACTCCCGCGGAATCTGGAGTTCCGTTAGATCCCACTAATCGAGCTTTCCGAAAGCGCCCTCTGCACGAGTTGGCTTAGCGCTTGCTCCTCCACGTCCAGTCCTTTGCTCCCTGGCGTGGGGGAGCGCGCAGCCCTGACGCCAGGTGGGTCTACTTCAGCGCAAACCGGCGTGGGACGGGAGGGCCAGGCTCTCGCTGCGACGTGTGGATTGGCCAGGCAAATCCGCCCCCCCCCCTCCTTCCCGTCCAGGCGCGGCGGCTCTAATCGGCCCACCCAAGCGCGCCTCGGCTCCGCCCCGCCGCCCAGGAGCATGCCGCGGCGTCGGCAGCAGCGGCAGCACCAGCAGCGCGGGCGGGCGGCGTCGGCAGCGCAGCGCGGAGGCGCCATGCCCCGGCCGTCCTTCCACCTGTGGCTCTTGCTGTGCTGGGCGGCGACGGGCTGCGGGGCGGGCGGCAGGCGCCTGCCTTCCTTCGGCGGCCACGTGGCGGAGAACCGGCCGGCGGGCACCCGGGTGAGCGGCCTGACCGTGCCGCTGACCCGCCTGGGGCCGGAGCCGTGGTGCGCCAAGGTGCAAGGGCGCCGCTGGCACCTGCGCCTGCTGGGCGAGGGCCACGCGCACTTCCAGGTGGCGCTGCACGCGCGCTCCGGCCAGGTGTGGCTGCGCACCCGGCGGCCCCTGGACCGCGAGGCGCGCGCCCTCTACGCCCTGCGCCTGGCCCTCTGCTGCAAGCGCTGCGCCGCCGGGCCCCCCGCCCCG
>NW_015160262.1:70288-98740 GCF_001447785.1 Gekko japonicus | reverse complement strand
CCCGGCTTTGCTCCAGCCCGAGCCGCCCCTGGCCCTCGCCGCCCCCGAGGACGCCCGGCCGGGGACCCTCCTGGCCACCCTGGGGCCCGCCGCGCGCTTCCCCTCGGCGCGCTTCGAGTTGGTCTCGCCCCCTCCCGACGAGGCCCCCGTGCGGCTGGACGGAGACACCGGCGAGGTTACTTTGGCCCGCGGCCTGGACCGGGAGACGGCGCCCCGGTGGGAGATCATCTGCCGCGTCCAGGAGAGAACAGGTAAGGAGGCCGGCGCCAGGGGGAAACCTCTCTGTCGCAGACAAACCTGGCTTAACTTTGGAATAGCTCTGGGCGAGCAAGAAGGTGGTGGGGGGGGCTTGCCTTCTGTGGCTGGGGTAACAAAAAATCCACCTGTTGGATTTTGGCCTCCTGTAGAGCTGGGGGTGGGGGGTGGGCAGTGGCTTGTATCGCCAGATCTTGGCAGCCAAGCAGGGCTCCGACTTGGAAGAGAGACTACCAAGGAAGGCTGCAGAACATTCCTTGCTTTGGGTTGCCCTAAGCCATGTGTGGCTGGACAGGGCTTACCATTGGCACGGTGGCTGTTGTTGTTGGGGTCTTCCTAAAGCACAGTTGTTGGAAGACAGGTTGCAATCCACCAAACATATATATTTTGTGCAGCCCCGTAAGCCAGAAATTTTGGGTTGGTGGGGCGTGGGGAAATTTTGTGGGGCAGCAGGGGACGAGGGAGGGGGAGGGACGGCTGGACACCTTTCTTGAACTCCAAGTGGCGATTTCACCTCTTGGAGATCAGGCTTGGGCAGCCCCCACTAGAAAAACAGCATTCGTAGGGAACCCTTTAAATGCTGTTTTTCTACCGGGGGCTGCTCGTGTCTGATCTCCAAGCAGGCAAAATCGCTGCTTGGAGTTCAGGGAAGGTGTGTATTTGGCAGCCACCCCTCTCCCTCATCTCCTGCAAGATTGAAAGGGCCTTTCAGCTGAACAGCCGGCCATGTGCTCCCACCGATCAGCTGGAGGGCCCTTGTAATGTCACCGGATGGGAGGGAGGGTGAGTAGGGGACAGAGGGGCAGCAGCTGTTGTGGGGCGTGCCTCACATTTAAGGGGGCAGAGCCCCCAAATGCCCCTCCATAGCTATGGGCCAGCTCGCCAGATGGAGCCTATCGCCTGCCGCTCCTCGCTCCGTCTTTCCCACCCAGCCCTGCCAGATTTAAATTTTGGTCACTCTATTCCTTAGTTGTACGAACTGGACGGCGACCCCGAGCGGAAGAAGTTCTTGGACGACCTCTTCGTTTTCATGCAGAAAAGGGGTGAGTGAAACTCCGTCTCGTGTTAATCCAAAAAGAGACTGTGGCTGCATTCATGCATCACGACAAACCTGTGTTTGTTCATGACGTGCACAGACAAGGCATGTTCGCCATATCGGCATGCTCTCTCCTTCCCTTCTCCCCGTGCACTGAAAGGTTGCTCGTTTGGGAAGCCGTGCGAGAAACTCCCAGTATTCTGTGCCATCTGAATGTGGGCATGTAGGCCAACTGGAGTTTGTTTCCTTTTGACAAACCGGGGTTCTCAACTGGAAAGGAGCAGATTCCTGTGCGGTTCCTGTGCGGGAACCTGAGTAATAAATAAACCTGCTTCTTCAGATGCTTTGGGGGGTTTTTTGGAGCAGTGTCTGGTTCTTTTAAGAGGGAAAAAGATAAGAGATTACTCTACGAACCTGTGTTTCTGTTGGATATTAGATGATAGTGGTGTCACCAGTTAACGTAAGAGAAGCCAATGTTGTATCAGGCCAGTGGCCCATCCAGTCCAGCACTCTGTGTCACACAGTGGCCAAAAAGTCCAGGTGCCATCAGGAGGTCCAGCAGTGGGGCCAGGACACTAGAAGCCCTCCCACTGTTGTCCCCCCCCCCAAGCACCAAGAATACAGAGCATCACTTGCCTCAGACTGAGAGTTCCTATCTGTACCTTGTGGCTAATAGCCACTGAGGGACCTCTGCTCCATATGCTTATCCAATTCCCTCTTGAAGCCGTCCATGCTTGTAGCCGCCATCGCCACCTCCTGTGGCAGGGAATTCCATGTCTGCCCTTCTCCCAGATTTATTTTGGAGAAGAATGGCCATAGGTATTATGCCACTGATGAAGGATGGTGTTTTGTGGAATACTATAATCGGGGCGAGGGGGAGCTGATCCCTGTTTCCAAACATTTTACAATCCAGATTTCTTCCAGCATTGGAGAAAAAGATCACACATAATGCGGTAACACGTGTTTAGACTTTTTCTGCAGTTAACACTCCTTGTCTGACAGAGAGCCAGGAAGAAGCCATGTTGAATGTGGCTCACTTGCCACCACAAGGTCCTCTTGGTCACGGCTGCACTGGGGTTGAGAAATGGAATAGCAAATGCTGTTAACGGAGTAGAGTTGGGTTTCCAACGTGGTGCCCACGGGCGCCATGACAGCCACCGATACCTTTCCCGGCGCCCGCCAAGTGTTTTAGAAGGTGGGCGGGACCAGGTGGGGCTTTTGCCCAGCACGCCTTCTGATTGGCCATTGGAAACCTGAGAGGCTGGTGCAGATTTTTTAAAATGTTGTTTTGGTGGCAGCTGCCACCACAACACCACAAGGCGCTTCACTGTGTGACTGAAGGTAAGCTACGGCAGCCATTTTGTGATTGGCTCCACCTCCTGCGGCGGCCATTTTGTGGCCGCACCTGCCACCCTGTGTCAGACTGCCGAAGGTGCCCGCAGCCCTGGATTAGAGAAACGGAGGTACTGAAGAGCCGGTCTCTTCCCCACCCGCCTTCTTGAACGCTAAGACAATGTAGTCGTCGTTTTTTGCTGTCGGGTCTCAGCTGCCTCATTGCAGCCCTGAGGGCAAGAGACAAGCAGAGGCGTTTTGCCATTGCCTGCCTCTGCGTAGCGACCCTGGACTTCCTTGGTGGTCACCCCTCCAAGAACTAACCAGGGTCGATCCTGCTTAGCTTCAAAGCTCTGATGAGACCATCAACACACCCACTCCTCCAACACTGGACATAAGAACATAAGAGATGCCAATGTTGGATCAGGCCAAAGGCCCATCCAGTCCAACACTCTGTGTCACACAGTGGCCAGAAATACCAGTGCCATCAGGAGGTCCACCAGTGGGGCCGGGACATTAGAAGCCCTCCCACTGTTGACCCCCCCCCCAAGCACCAAGATGACAGAGTATCACTTGCCCCAGAGCCCCTATCTATACCTTGTAGCTAATAGCCACTGATGGACCTCTGCTCCATATGCTTATCTAATTCCACTTTGAAGCCGTCCATGCTTGTAGCCGCCACCACTTCCTGTGGCAGTGAATTCCAAGTGTTAATCACTCTTTGGGTGAAGAAGTACTTCCTCTTATCCGTTCTAATCCGACCGCTCAGCAATTTCATTGAGTGCCCACGAGTTCTTGTATTGTGAGAGTACCTCTTTCTCTACCTGCTCTTTCCCATGCATAATCTTATAAACCTCGATCATGTCACCCCTCAGTCGTCGTTTCTCCAAGCTAAAGAGCCCTAAGCGCCTTAACCTTTCCTCATAGGGAAAGTGTTCCAACCCTTTTATCATTCGAGTTGCCCTTTTCTGCACTTTTTCCAAAGCTATAATATCCTTTTTAAGGTGTGGTGACCACCTTGGACAACCTGTGCCGGCCCTTTTAATCTCCATATACGCCTATCAGTATTGATTAGTCATCTCTCCTTTTAGCGGTACTCAGTTTTTGTAAATAGCACAATTCCCCATGCACGTCTGCCGAGATCTAGCCCGTTTTCCTCTTAACTCAGCCTCTCCCTACTACGGTGTGTTTTGTCATAGCAGGGAGGCTGCCTTCGGCCTTTCAGCCTTCCGTGAATTTCCAAAGCTGCCCTTGGTGCCCAGTGAGCCTCTCACCCTTTCCTTGGTTGTACAACCTGACCTGTCACACAGGCTGGCCAATTTAGAAAGGCCCTCGGAGGCATCGTGTGAAAGATAAACAGCAGTTTCCATGGGCGCTTCTGAAAAGATGAGGCCGAAAAGCGGGCGGTGGACCGGGACGTGAAAATGGCAGCGGGTCGAGCTGAGTGGCTCCTCTTACGCTACAAGCCGGCACCGCCGGGCCAGTCACTGAGTGGGGCCGACAGTGGGCATCAGTTCACCCAGTGCATCATCCCCTAATAGGGATGTCAACTCCCAAACGCAGTCCAGAGACCTCCGTTATTACAACGGATCTCCCAGGCCTGTAGCCAGGATTTTTTAAATTCAGGGGGCCTTTAAATAAGTCGGGGGGCACCCCGCACAGACACACACACCCCAAGGAGCATCACAAATAAAATAAAAAACTGGAAGTCGGAGGGCCTTGGCAGGAAGTCGGGGGACCTTGGTAGGAAGTTGGAGGGTTGGGCCCCGAGATGCCCCCCCCCCGTAGCCATGGGCCTGAGATCTCCAGAGATCGGATCCCCTGGAGGAAACGGCTGCTTTGGCGGGTGGACTCTTCCTGAGGTCCCCCCCCCCAGACCCTGCCCTCCCCAGGCCCCAAATTTCCAGGAACGTCCCAGCCTGGAGTCGGCAGTCCGATCCTCCAAACTGTAAGCAGTGCAGGAGGAGATGGTGAGCTGGCACACCGGGTGCCATGTCTGAGGGGGTCCGGCCCCCGAATCTTGGGCAGAGTGGTCGGGGCTTGGCTCTGTTTGCTCTGGCCACTGGCAGCCCACCAGGAAATCTCCCCATAAATCCAACAGTCAGTCCACCCCTGCCGAAGTTTCAAACACACACACACACACACACCCTTTCTGTGCCTCGGCTTGAGAGTGACTGTTTGCCCTTGGCTGGAGGGCCTTTTGGCTTGCCCTGCCAAAGGAGCTGAGTGAGGAACGGCCAAGTCCGTTCAGATGTTATCCCCTCCCTGTAGCAGTGGACGAACACCAAATAGCTCTGTATTTCTGATACAAATATCTTTGCGCTAAAAACTGATTGAAGAACCAAACTTCAATAGGGGGGGGGGGGGGTTGTAGGGCTAATGCAGCCCCCTAGCATCCGCACCTTAAAAAATGGAGGGTTCATTAACTGTGTACAACTTTGTGGGGTTATTCCTGTAGCATGCCCCACCCTCTGCCTTTTGGATTGATCCTCACTTATCACAAAATGGCAGACAATATTTTTATACAAGGAGAAGGGGGGGGGAATGGTCGCCTTTGGTTTAGGTGAAAAAGATCATGCTGTAAATATTGGATATTGTAACACTTATTTGCTTGCTGGTGAGCAGAAAGCAGGGGGTGAAATGGCTGGGAGCCATTTAAACCCCTGCTTTCTGCTCCCCATGGCTTTTTGCGGGAAGCAGAAAGCACAGATTTAAATGGCTGTTTTTCGTCTTTACAAACCAGCACGGACTGCATCAAAAATTCATGAACGTTTGTGGCGGTTCTTTGATTTGTGAACATCACTTTGCAAACCATAAACTGGCCAAAATTCGCAACAGTCTTTAGTTTGTCAGCCGGTTCATGCCCGTCTCTTATAGCAAGTTAACTGTGTTCCAATTAATCTGTTCACAATAAGTTAAATGTAACTAGATGAATATGTCCTCTAAGATGTGCTTCTATTTTTGTAAGTAAAAACTGAACTGGTTGAGCCACTGTGTGAGACAGGATGCTGGACTATTGGTCTGATCCAGCAGGGCTCTTCTGATGTTCAGTGCTAGGCTATAGAGATTGTAAGTCACCAGTTTTAAAAGAACTGCAGCTCTTGCTTCTTTGCTCTTAGGCATAGTTCGAAATATTTTAACACTATAATCCTTGATGGACTGGGAACAAGGTTATAGATGTATCACCCGCTTCCCATTTAATCCTGCCTATAAATTTTCAAGGAAAGAGAGGAACAGAGGTTCCTGCCTCTGCACAGCGGCCTGCCTCTGCACAGCGACCCTGTATTTCTTTGGTGGTCTCCCATCCAAGGACTAACCAGAGCCCACCCTGCTTAGCTTTGGAGATCTGAAGAGGTCTAGATAGCCTGGGCCATCCAGGTCAGGGCTCTGATCTTTGTATTCTCCCTTTAGGAGGAAAGCCCATGACCGCTAGAAGCATGGCCTTCTCTGTTGTGGCCCCTCAAGTTTAGAACTTCCTTCTGCACAGCTGTCTCTCTGGCACTGAGTTTATTAAACTTTATTAACTAAAGAGAAGCCATGCTGGATCAGGCCAGTGGCCCATCCAGTCCAACACTCTTGTGTCAGACAGTGGCCAAAACCCAGGTGTCTTCAGGAGGTCCACCAGCGGGGCCAGAACTCCAGAAGCCCTCCCACTGTGGCCCCCGAAGCACCAAGAATGTAGAGCATCACATGCCCCAGACATACGAACACAAGAGAAGCCTGGTTGGATCAGACCAGCGGCCCCTCCAGTCCAACACTGAGTCACACAGTGCCAAAACCCAGGTGCCATCAAGAAGTCCACCAACGGGGCCAGAACTCCAGAAGCCCTCCCACTGTTGCCCCTCCAAGCACCAAGAATACAGAGCATCACATGCCCTAGACATAAGAACACAAGAGAAACCATGTTGGATCAGGCCAATGGCCCATCCAGTCCAACACTGTGTGTCACACAGTGGTCAAAACCCAAGTGCCACCAGGAGGTCCACCAGCGGGGCCAGAACTCCAGAAGCCCTCCCACTGTTGCCCCCCAAGCACCAAGATTACAGAGAACACAAGAACATCAGAGAAGCCATGTTGGATTAGGCCAAGGGCCCATCCAGTCCAACACTCTATGTCACACAGTGGCCAAAACCCAGGTGCCATCAGGAAGTCCACCAGCAGGGCCAGAACTCCAGAAGCCCTCCCACTGTTGCTGCCCAGCACTCCATGGCTAGATAAATCTGTTAGTCTGATCTAGGAAAGTCAGACTTGTTTTAAAGGCTGAAGCCTTCTTGTTTAAATGCGCTGCTTTCTGTCCCTTTCCGTGGCGGGGTTCTGTCCGGATGCGTTCGTACGTTTTGAAACCCTCTTGCAATAGAGGGGGCCTCCGTGGGTAAAGAAGCGCCGCCACTGCCGCGTGTTCATACAAGAGAGAACAAACTAATTCTGGAACTCAGAGAAGCGAGTTTGTTAAGATTGCAAACGGCACCACGGCCGGGCAAGAATGCTTTGTCCCTTTTAAGTGCCTCCTTTGTGACAAGTCTCGTAAAACGGGAGGAAAAGACGTTTCTGATTGTGTCACGCTGCTACCGCTCAAGGTTTCTGCGTGACCTTAGTTTTCCCAGGTGGCTTGTCCGATCTGGTTTTGATGTGTATATACATAGAAGGGGCTTTGTAAGCCCGAGCGTGTGGTTTTAATGTTTTCCTGCTGTTGTGCGCCTTATCTGCACGTCTTCAGATGTTGGAAAAGCTTTGCTCTGAAACGCTGATATTGATGAAAGCGTTTGGCGCTGGGCTCTTTTTATCTACGGGCACCAGCGTCAATTATCTTGCCTATCTAGGGAATACCCTAAAAGCCCTCCCTTGGCTCAGCTTCTCTAGTTTTGTTTGCGGGCCCTGGTTGGGGGGGGGTGTTTGCTATCTGAAAGGAATATTCGGCAGCAAAGGATCAAGTGTTCTGCTGCCAACGTTCTTAGTTTGAAATTCTGCCACCACTCGGCTAGGGATTTGATACAGTGATCATTTAAGAACATAAGAGGAGCCATGTTGGATCAGGCCAGTGGCCCATCCAGTCCGGCACTCTGTGTCACACAGTGGCCAGAACCCAGGTGCCATCAGGAGGTCCACCCGCGAGACCAGAACTCCAGAAGCCCTCCCACTGTGGCCTCCCAAGCACCAAGAATACAGAGCATTCACTGCCCCAGATCGAGGGTTCCATCTATACCAGTGATGGCGAACCTTTTAGAGACCGAGTGCCCAAACTGCGACCCAAAACCCACTTATTTATCGCAAAGTGCCAACACGGCAATTTAACCTGAATACTGAAGTTTTACTTTAGAAAATTTTTTTCTACATTAACTTAAGATGATCCAAACAAAGTAAGGAAAGCAATCCCAAATGCTTTCATTTACTTAAAATTATTTGGCAGAGAATTTGACACTTTAATGATGGCCTGGGCCTGGCTGGGGCGATGGCACGCGTGCCCACAGAGAGGGCTCTGAGTGCCACCTCTGGCACCCGTGCCATAGGTTCGCCACCACTGGTCTATACCTTGTGGCTCATAGCCTCTCATGGACTTCTGCTCAAGAACATAAGAGAAGCCATGCTGGATCAGACCAATGGCTCATCATGTCCAATGCTGTGTCCCACAGTGGCCAAAACCCAGGTGCCATCAGGAGGTCTTGGGTGGGGGGGAGCTTTGCCTTTCAGCAATTAATTCACCCTTTTTCTTTCCTTTCAAACCATCTCCTTGTTTGGTTCTCCACGCCTCCTCCTGCTACAGTGCCGCTTACTTCTGCCAAAACCTTTTCCTCCGCACTACTTCCGCTTACTTTGCTTTCTTTTTGGCACCGGACTTAAAAAGGCATCTTTTCGTATGCATGTGTCCGGCAAGGCGGGATAGAAATAGAAATAAATAAATAAATAAATCCCACAAAGTTGCTTCTGACTTCTGGCGACCCCGCAAATAAAGGAGCTCCAGGATGGCTTATCCTTAACAGCCCTGCTCCGGTTTTGCGAACGGAGGGCCATGACGGCTTCCTTGACTTGTATAAATCCCAGTCTCCTCTTCTTCTTACTCTATTTCAGGGTGGGTCTTCCTCTTTTCCCGCTGCCTTCCACTTTTCCCCAACATTATTGTATTTTCCAGTGATGCTTGTCTTCTCATAATGTCACCAAAGTACGATAGCCTCAGTTGATGAAGAAGAAGAAGAAGAAGAGATTGGATTTATGCCCCCCCCTTCAAGTGGAGTCTCAGAGCGGCTTACAAACTCCTTTCCCTTCCCCTCCCCACAACAGACACCCTGTGAGGTGGGTGGGGCTGAGAGAACTCTGACACAAACTGCTCTTTTTCAAGGACAGCTGTGCTAGAGCTTGTGACTGACCCAAGGTCACATCAGCAGGTGCAAGTGGAGGAGTGGGGAATCAAACCCGGTTCTCCCAGATTAGAGTCCGCACACTTAGCCACTACACCAAACTGGCTCATTTCAGCATCTAGGGGAGAGTTCAGGTTTGATTTGATCCAGAGCCTACTGACTTGTCTCTTTGGCGGCCCACAGCAGTGCTCCCTTTAAGCTGCGGAGCCTTGTGAGCAAAAATTCTACGTTGTGAGCTACCGGCACTAAAGTGGTGAGCGAGCAACTCGACAACTGCGTAAATTAGTTGGTTCTGGAGCCCTACTTCCCATGCTGAGACAGAAATCTGTGAGCTGGAGGCTAAAAAACTGTCAGCTGGCTCACACTAACTCAGCTTAGAGGGAATACGGGTCCACGGTATCCGCAAAACTCTCCTCCAACACCGTCTTTTTACCTAGGCTTTTAATTAGCCGTTTCTGTTTTGTTTGTTTTTTAATTCTCCCTGTGTCTTAATATTGTTCTTTTAAATTGTTAGCCGCCTTCAACAGGACTTTGAAGAAGCAGCGTAGGACTATTCTGAATAAAAAGGAAGCTTTTCTCTTGATTCTCCACCAGCCACGCCCCCATCTTTGCAGTATTCCAAGTCCTGATCTTTGCAGTATTCAAGTCCAGTATTCAAGCATTCCAGCTTCTGACCCTATATCGTTTGCCCAGTGGACCCTATCTCCTCCTTCCTTCCATCCCAGCTTCCTGTTCGAACTTCTGCGTTCTCCTTTTTGTCTTCTTAATGGAACTTGTGCTGGTTCCTTGCAGGAATTAAGAGGAAAACTCAGTAGCAGATGGGTTGTTCCTGAGCTGGAATGGTATAAAATGTTCCACCTTTTGTTCCTCGCCACAGGCACCAGTTATAATAGGTTCGCACAAAGTACATTTCAGGCACCACGTCCAGGTTTTGGGAGATTCTCTCCCGTCCCCCATGCGCCATAACAATTAGATGCATTGGTGTAGTATCAGCTAGGGAGTTGGTCTTCCCCAAAAAACTGTCAACTTGATGTCCATTAAGAGAATGAGAAGGGGAGAGAGAAGAAGAAGAGATTGGATTTATACCCCACCCTTCACTACCCAAAGGAGTCTCAGAGTGGCTTACAAACACCTTTCCCTTCCCCTCCCCACAACAGACACCCTCTGAGCAAAAAGAAGAAGAAGAGATTGGATTTATACTCTGCCCTTCACTACCCAAAGGAGTCCCAGAGAGGCTTACAAACTCCTCTCCCTTCCCGTCCCCACAACAGACACCCTGTGAGGCAGGTGGGGCTGAGAGAGCTCTTGACAGAAACTGCTCTTGAGAGAACAGCTGTGAGAGAACTTGTGACTGAAGGAGAAGAGATTGGATTTATACCCTTCCCTTCACTACCCAAAGGTGTCTCAGAGCGTCTTACAAACCCCTTTCCCTTCCCCTCCCCACAACAGACACCCTGTGAGGTAAAAGAAGATGAGATTGGATTTATGCCCCACCCTTCATTACCCCAAGGAGTCTCAGAGCGGCTTACAAACTCCTTTCCCTTCCCCTCCCCACAACAGACACCCTGTGAGGCAGGTGGGGCTGAGAGAGCTCTGACAGAAACTGCTCTTTTTCAAGGACAGCTCTTGTCAGAACTATGGCTTGCCCAGAGTCATCCAGCAACTGCAAGTGGAGGAGTGGGGAATCAAACCCGGTTCTCCCAGATTAGAGTCCGCGCACTTAGCCACCACACCAAACTGGCTCCGAGAGAGGGTCCTTTTGGGGTCTCTGCCCGCTTTGGAAGGCTCTGGCGCTTCCTGCTTTCCACCCTCAGCAGATTTGCCCACTCCCGTGCTCTTGACCACACAGAACTCAAGATGCTGGGCTCTCCTGCCCTCTTGCGTGAGTCAGGTTTTTGGCGGCCAAGTTGCTGGGCGGGTTTCTATGGGCCTATCGATGTTCCATGTGGGCTGTGGACATTTTTACTTGGCATGAAATTATTACAACTAGCATATTAAAAATATAGTGTATCCAAACAATTATTACAAAACCCACATGCAAAAACAAAACTGAAACCTTTTTATTTTCTTCTGACAATCGCACCTCCTAAAGGAAGAAATGCATCTTGTTCTTGCATTGGAGAGTTCAGTTTGTAACCTAGGACTTGCTTGTCCTCAGTGCACAGAAATTAGATCAATCTGATACCATATATATATATTTTAGAAATGATTTGGAAAATATTTGAACACCTTGTCTTAAAATATTTTATTCATCGTGTTAAAATAAAACGGTCCATAATCAATTTTTTTTCTTTTCTTTTTTCAATTTTTCCAGTTTTTCGGGAAAAAACAATAAGGCTTCAGGAAAAAAACCGAAAAAACCCCGGTTTCCCCCCCGAATTTTTCCGGTTTTTTTCCAGGCCCTCACATTTCTAGCTCCTGCTCATCTGAACATTCATTGATCCAAAATATTTCACTCTCGATATTATAGGTGGCATAAGGATCATGCGTTTCCAGTTTTGCTCAGAGGTGCCCCAAATCCGGTAGACGGCACATTTGTTTGGTATGGTTCAGTGAATTAATGTAGAGAAGAGCAAGAGTCCAGTAGCACCTTAAAGACCAAAAAAAGAATTGTAGTAGGCAATGCTCCCTCTAAGCTATGGAGTTTTGTGCGCAAAAATTCTACTTTCTGAGCTACTGGCATTAAAGTTGTGAGCGAGCGATTAGGCTACTGCGTAAATCAGTTTGCTTTGGAGCCCTCCTTCCTGAGCGAAGGCAAAAATGTATGAGCCGGAGGCTTAAAAATGGTGAGCTGGCTCACACTAACTCAGCTTAGAGGGAACACTGGTAGCAGGGTGTGCGCTTTCATGAGTCACCGCTCACTTCTTCAGACAGATGAAGATGAGTAGCCGTGTTAGCCTATCTATAGCAGCAGAAAAGAGCAAGAGTCCAGGAGCACCTGAAAGACGAACAAAATTTGTGGCAGGGTAGGAGCTCTCAGGAGTCACCGCTCACTTCTTCAGACACCTTTAACGTGTCAGCCTTTGGGTCTTCTCTTGGGCAGGGGGCAGCCGACCATTTTTGAGCCTACGGGCGCCTTCAGAATACCAATACAGCGTGGTGGGCACAGCCCACAAAGTGGCTGCCACAAAATGGCCGCCACGGGAGGCAGAGACATCCAAAATGGCTGCCTCCGCTTACCTTCAGTCACCCAGTGAAGACCCTCGTGCTGTGGGGGGCAGCCGCTTCCAACACGACGTTTGTAAAAATCTTCACAACCAATCAGAGGTCACCTGGTCCCACATACTTTCTAAAAACACTTAAGAACATAAGAACATAAGAGATGCCAATGTTGGATCAGGCCAAAGGCCCATCCAGTCCAACACTCTGTATCACACGGTGGCCAGAAATACCAGTGCCATCAGGAGGTCCACCAGTGGGGCCAGGACATTAGAAGCCCTCCCACTGTTGACCAATGTTCCCTCTAAGCTGTGGAGTTTGGTGAGCAAAAATTCTAACTTGCTCCTGGCTCCTGGCATTAAAAGCTGTGAGCGAGCAATTTGGCTGCTGCATCAGTTAGTTTGCTCTGGAGCTATCCTTCCTGAGCTAAGACAAAAACATGTGAGCCGGAGGCTAAAAAACTGTGAGCTAGCTCACACTAACTCAGCTTAGAGGGAACACTGCTGTTGACCACCCCCCCAAGCACCAAGAAGACAGAGCATCACTTGCCCCAGAGTCCCTATCTATACCTTGTGGCTAATAGCCACTGATGGACCTCTGCTCCATATGCTTATCTAATTCCCTTTTGAAGCCGTCCAAGTGCCAAGGTGGTGCTGGTGGCGGTGGTCTCCGTGGCACCCATGGGCACGACATTGAGGGACCCCCGCTCTTGGGTACCAGTGAAAGTAGGGCTTCTAGCCACAACATCACCGGAGGTCCTCGCTTCATCCTCAAAGCAGGGCCGGCTCAGGGCGCCAACACGTCAGCCTCCGATATCAACGGGGAACCCCTTCAGACTTCTTCTTCTCTTTCCCCCAGGGAAAGGGGAAAAAAAAAACGACCGTGTTTCAACTTAAGATTTCGCTGGGGAAGAGGAGTTAGTTCAAGGGTCAGAGGGGCGAGAACCCCACCGGTAGCTGAGCTGTTGAGCATCTGGTAAAGATGTTGTGAGGACGACGTCTATTAAACCCAGCTGTGCCGGTAGGCCGTTGAGCGATTGAGCGATGGCGAGGCTTAGCGTGAAGAAGTGCGGCCTCTGTGAAGGATCGATGCAGGGGAGGCGATGGCTCCGTCGGGGCTTCGGGAGGGAGCTCGCGGCAGTGAGGAGGGGACGGTGATGATTGTGAAAGCGGGGGTGTGCTTCGGGCCTGGCGACGCGCCTGATACAACATCCGTGATCTGTCAGTCTCTCGTTATTTGTGGCGGAGAGGGGAGCATAGCCGCGGCACTTACACGGGCGCAGATAAGAAACCGGCCCTCACGTCAAATATAACATGGTTAGTTGCCTCCCATCCCCACTCCGATACCCGCGCGTGACGGTCCACAGGCTCGTGGATCAGGTAATGATGGTGACGTCGGGTGGTACCTCTACGCGCTGTAGAAGTAGGCAAAGGTTAGGGGTGGGGCCAGGTGCAGGAGCTCATCAGTATAGCTCATTAGCATAACTTATTTGCATATGCCACACCACCTGACATCACCGGAACTGTGTCAGAAGGCAACACCCACCGCTCAGGCTCCACTGGACTGTTTTGGATTGCTAGCTATTGGGGGGGGGGCGTGCAGATCTGTCCTCGCAGAGGAGGAAGAGCTTGTACCTGAATACAACTTGGTCTTAAAGGTGCCACTGGACTGTTTTGGGCTGGGGAGCTGGGGGGGGGGGCTCTGCAGCTTACCTGGCTGCTTCTTGCTCTGACTGAGGGCTGCTGGGAGCAGGGGGTGGGGCTTGTTGCATGTGCCCGCCCCCTGGGCTCTTTACTGCCGGAGCTCCGCTCCGCTCCTGTGCGCTCCTGCAGGAAATAACCCCTGGATGGGGGGGGGAGGTGCTGATGACTTCTGTGGGGGGAGGGAAAAATTGCTGCGTTTTCATACTAATCTCCCACAACTAGAGCTAATAACGCATCGATTTGCTAGAGCTAATAACGCATCGATTTGCCACGTGCATGGCGACTGGGACCATGGGTGCGGGATTCTTCATCTCAGCCATATTTGTGTGTTGTTTGTGTGTGTGAGGGTTGTTGCCCTCCTGGCAGATAAGGAGAGGCCTCACATCAGCTATAACCTGCCCCACGTTTCCTGTCAGCTGCACCCCTCTGAAATTGTGTCAGGAGCCAACAACAGGGCACAGAGGCTGAGGCCTTCATCAGAACATCAGAAGAGCCCTGCTGGATCAGACCAGCGGTCCATCTAGTCCAGCCTCCTGTCTCACACAGAGGCCAGCCAGTTCCTCTGGACGGCCAACAACAGGGCACAGAGGCTGAGGCCTTCATCAGAACATCAGAAGAGCCCTGCTGGATCAGACCAGCGGTCCATCTAGTCCAGCCTCCTGTCTCACACAGAGGCCAGCCAGTTCCTCTGGACGGCCAACAACAGGGCACAGAGGCTGAGGCCTTCATCAGAACATCAGAAGAGCCCTGCTGGATCAGACCAGCGGTCCATCTAGTCCAGCCTCCTGTCTCACACAGAGGCCAGCCAGTTCCTCTGGACGGCCAACAACAGGGCACAGAGGCTGAGGCCTTCATCAGAACATCAGAAGAGCCCTGCTGGATCAGACCAGCGGTCCATCTAGTCCAGCCTCCTGTCTCACACAGAGGCCAGCCAGTTCCTCTGGACGGCCAACAACAGGGCACAGAGGCTGAGGCCTTCATCAGAACATCAGAAGAGCCCTGCTGGATCAGACCAGCGGTCCATCTAGTCCAGCCTCCTGTCTCACACAGAGGCCAGCCAGTTCCTCTGGACGGCCAACAACAGGGCACAGAGGCTGAGGCCTTCATCAGAACATCAGAAGAGCCCTGCTGGATCAGACCAGCGGTCCATCTAGTCCAGCCTCCTGTCTCACACAGAGGCCAGCCAGTTCCTCTGGACGGCCAACAACAGGGCACAGAGGCTGAGGCCTTCATCAGAACATCAGAAGAGCCCTGCTGGATCAGACCAGCGGTCCATCTAGTCCAGCCTCCTGTCTCACACAGAGGCCAGCCAGTTCCTCTGGAGAGCCAGCAACTGGGCATAGAGGCTGAGGCCTTCCCTTGGTGCTGTCTCCTGGCTCTGGGATTCAGAGGGTTGCTTCCTCTCACTGTGGAGGTTTCCCTCAGTCACCGTGGCTAGGAGCCACTGATAAACTTATACTCCATGAATCTATACAATTCCCTTTGAAAGCTGCTTACTCCTGTGGCCATCACTACATCCTCCGGCAGCGAATCCCACGTTTTAATCACTCTCTGTGTAAAACAGTATTTCCTTTTGTCTGTCCTGAACCTCCTGCCCATCCGCTTCATTGGATGCTCCCGAGTTCTAGTATTTGGGGAGGGGAAAGTTCTCCATGCATGATTTTATAGACCTCTCCCCCTTCATCGTCTCTTTTCTCAACTGAAAAGTCCCAGACTATTCAGCCTCTTTTTCCTAGGGACGGCACTGCAACCCTCTAATCATCGGGGTTGCCCTCCCCTGTCGCTTTTCCAGCTCTGCAGCTGCCCTGCATTTTGTATCCACCCCTTCTGTGTCCGCGGGCACTTCCAAATGACCTTTAAAGGCAGCGCCGAAGAGTGTGTTAAGGTAATCCAAGCTGGATGTGGTCAGCGCCTGGATAACAGCGGCTAGATCAGATTTTTATTAGGATATTATTGGCTGTTCGCCACACTGAATACCCCGGTAAGGCGGGAAAGGTGAGAGAACGAAATTTTAATAAGCATTCTCTTTTCCACACAACTCAGTCTTCCATCTAGCCGTGGGAACCTTGCGTTTTCATATACCTACAGTTGACTCTTAGATGGGCATTTTTAACTTCAGGCAGTGCCAAGAAGGCAGCCAGTTCTTTCTCTAGGCCTGTATTAACACTTCCCATAGAAGGGTAGGTCCAGGATAGATTTTAAATATTTCCATCCTGCCTCTCTGTCTAAAATGCCCAAGACAGCGCTTATATAACCTTCTGGTTTTTAGCCTCCAAGTCTGTGGTGTTGTTCAGTCGCACAGTTGAGTCCAGCTCTTCACGACCCCATGGACCACATCACGCCAGGCCCTCCTGTCTTTCCGTTGTGCTCCGGAGTTTGCTTAATTTCATGTTTGTTGCATCAATCACACTGTCTAACCATCTCATCCTTTGCCCTCTCCTTCTTCTTTGACTTTCAATCTTTCCCAGCATCAGGGTCTTCTCCAGTGAGTGCTCCCTTCTCATTTGGTGGCCAAAGTATTTGAGCTTCAGCTTCAGTATCTGGCCTTCCAGGGAACAGTCAGGATTGATTTCTTTGAGGATCGACTGATTCGATCTTCTTGCAGTCCAAGGGACACAAGAGTCTTCTCCAGCACAATAATTTGAAAGCATCTATTCTTCGGCGCTCACCATAATTTGAAAGCATCTATTCTTTGGCGCTCGGCCTTCCTTATAGCCCAACTCTCGCAGCCATACATGACTACTGGGAATACCATTGCTTTGACCATACGGACTTTTGTTGGCAGGGTGATGTCTCTACTTTTTATCATGCTGTCTAGGTTTGCCATTGCTTTCCTCCCAAGGAGCAGGCGTCTTTTAATTTCATGGCTGCAGTCACCATCTGCAGTGATCCGTACAGAAACGTATGTTCGGACTGTGCTTTGTGTCCAAGAGGGTTCCAGGCCCAGACGGACAGAGGGAAACCATTCCCTAAAAGATCACCTTATCTATCAGGTAGGATTTCAGGCAGGGGCAACGTGATGAGGACAGATTTTAAAAAAAGATCCACAGAGGGTTAACAGGAACAGGGACAAACACTGGGGTGGGGGGAGATTTGGGTTTATGTCTTCTCTTGCACCGAGGCTCCGAATTCTGCATTGAGGTGGCAAATTGTCCAAGAACGTGCAAAATTAAAGAGACCTGCACATATATCTAATTGCAGCTGCGTTTTGCTCCCAGTATCTAGGATGCCAGAGGGGTTTTTTTGGCATGCGTATTGAGTTTTGGCAAAAAGCGAGGGCATTCCACATGAAATCGATAAACCAGGGTTGCCTCATAGCCATAGAGTTTGTCGAAATTTTTTGTTAAAGCCATTTGGAGAGGCCCTGATCGTTGTGGTGGAAAGTGCCGTCAAGTCACAACTGACTTAGGGTAACCCTGTATGGTTTTCAAGGCAAGAGGCGAACAGAGGTGGCTTGCCATTGCCTGCCTCTGCGTAGCAACCCTGGACTTTCTTGGTGATCTCCAATCCAAGTAAAAGGTTCCCTTGCTCGAAAGCCAGTCGAATCCGACTCTAGGGTTGCGGTGCTCATATCCGTTTCAAAGCCGAAGAGCCAGCGCTGTCCGAAGACGTTTCCGTGGTCATGTGGCCGGCATGACTAAACACCAAGGTGCACGGAACGCTGTTACCTTCCCACCGAAGTGGTACCTATTTATCTATTTATCTACTTGCAATCTCTTGCTTTCGAACTGCTAGGTTGGCAGGAGCTGGGGCCAGAGACGGGAGCTCACTCCGTCATGCGGCACACCCGGGTCTCGAACTGCTGAACTACCGACCTTCCACAGCCTGCAGTTCAGCGTCTTAACCACTTGAGCCACCGCAGCTCCTCCAGTCCAAGTACCTGTGAGCAAAAGGCGGGGAAAATCAGGCGAAGCCGCAGGTCAAAACGCGGCCGCGAGTGGGAAATTGACCAATAGAAGCGGGGCAAAGGGAGGTGCGACTCTCGCTCTTTCCTAACACAGTCAGAATTACCGTGGTAGAGCCAACCAGAAGTCTAGTAACAGAACCTGAAGCGAAGCATAATTTTTAAGACGACATATTAAACGATGCAAGAATTACATAGCAGGATCCATCTGTACACAATAGCATACACCACAGTCCCTAATGATTGACCCACTTTGTGGATCATTCAGTACAGTGCAAGTTGCCTGTGTAGGAAAGCCTTCTTGAACAGTGCGGGTTTGCATAAACGGCTAGTGTGCCGTTCCCCCCCACCCCACCCGTCGCCTCCTCCCTCCCTCCCGAGAAGAACTCATCACTCTCTATCGAGAGTTATCGGTCTCGGGATCCGGACGCGAAGGTGATACGCCCTCCAAAGTCTCGAAAAGCAGCCCGCTGTTTATTATCTGTGTCCGAGGCCCCGTCTGATTTTGATTACTCGGTATCAAAGGTGAGGCGGCCTGGGATTGCTTTGGCAGCAGGGGAGAGGAGAGAAGGGGCCGTGCTTGTGGGGTGGGAAGCGGCCCAGAATCCAAGGAGGAGGGGAAACACCCCCTCCCTCCTTGCGCCAACAAAAGTCCTGCCCCCTCCGTCTAGATCCCCCACAACTTATATATTATAAGGCACTTTCTGTGCTTTGGGGCGGGCGGGGGGAGCACCCTGCTAAGAAAGTACAGTAAAACGAGTTTGCCATCAAAAGCCAACAAGTCTCGGGCCGTGCCCCCGGTCAGTGACCTTTCCCTCTGGAATTCTCCCCTCTGACCCCCGGATCATTAATCCCCACCCTGCCAGATGACAGTAATCCATCATGGGCCCTGACAAGGCTTTGCAGCCGGGTGTGAAAGGATCCGCTCCGCCTCTCCCTCTCCGTGTCCCATGATGCTAGTTTTTCGGCCTTTCCTGTTCCAGGCGGAGGGGCCTTCGCCTTCCCCTGTTTCAGAATCTGCATGTGTGTGCACGCGAAGGGGCTTCCTGTGGAAGCGTGGAAAGAAGAAAAAGAAGAGGAGATTGGATTTATACCCCGCCCTTCACTACCCACTGGTGTCTCATAGCAGCTTACAAACTCCTTTCCCTTCCCCTCCCCACAACAGACACCCTGTGAGGTAAAAGAAGAAGAAGAAGAAGAGATTGGATTCATACATCGCCCTTCACTACCCAAAGGAGTCTCAGAGTGGCTTGCAAACTCCTTTCCCTTCCCCTCCCCACAACAGGCACCCTGTGAGGTAAAAGAAGAAGAAGAAGATATTGGATTTATACCCCACCCTTCACTACCCCAAGGTGTCTCAGAGCGGCTCACAAACTCCTTTCCCTTTCCCCTCCCCACAACAGACACCCTGTGAGGTAGGCGGGACTGAGAGAACTCTGACACAAACTGCTCTTTTTCAAGGACAGCTGTGCCATAGCCTGTGACTGACCCAAGGTCACATCAGCAGGTGCAAGTGGAGGCGTGGGGAATCAAACCCGGTTCTCCCAGATTAGAATCCGCGCACTTAACCACTACACCAAACTGGCTCTCAAAGGTTTTGGTGTCTTTTCGTTCCTTTGCCTGCACCTGTGAAGCATGTGGGAACCTGCAGATTAAAACGCCGCTTCCCCTTTGCTCCTTTTCGGCAGGCTTGACCCTGTATTCCGCCCGTGACCTGAGTGCGAGCCTGCAGGTCTAAACAACGGCAGCAGAAGAAGGAGCTGGCTCACAGTCACTCAGCTTAGAGGGAACACTCCTCCGGAGCCCTCCTTCCTGAGCTAAGACAAAAATGTGTGAGCCGGAGGCTAAAAAACTGTGAGCTGGCTCACACTAACTCAGCTTAGAGGGAACACTCCTCCGGAGCCCTCCTTCCTGAGCCGGAGGCTAAAAAACTCTGAGCTGGCTCACAGTCACTCAGCTTAGAGGGAACACTGCTCCGGAGCCCTCCTTCCTGAGCTAAGGCAAGAATGTGTGAGCCGGAGGCTAAAAAACTGAGCTGGCTCACACTAACTCAGCTTAGAGGGAACACTGCTCTGGAGCCCTCCTTCCTGAGCGAAGACAAAAACGTGTGAGCCGGAGGCTAAAAAACTGTGAGCTGTCTCACACTAACTCAGCTTAGAGGGAACACTGGTCTCAGCCCAGAGGTCTTCCCCATCGTCTCCCACCCAGTTCTTTTTTACCCAAAGACGCTAAGGGGGGTTGCACGGGGGACCTTATGCCTGCCAAGCAGGTTCACTGCCACTCATCCGCGGAGTCCCTCCCCATGCGTGGTCACTGCCTGGAAGGCATCCCCGGGATTTCCCTCTGGGCAGCCCCCCGAGACGCTTCTCTGGAAGCGCCTGCTGAATATGCCTCGAAAGCCAAGTCAGGCACCTTGTGAAATACGCATCTGACTTTGGCCACAGGCCGGGAGCCAACCCCTGCCGGATTTCCTGAGCCACAGCACCACCCCTGCCACTCAGAGATCTCTTAACAGTTTCCCCTCCCCTTTCACTCTCTGTCTGCCCCATCTGGTCACTGGATCAAGCTTGCTTAGGGGGAAGCTAATGCCATTCGCTAAATTGGATTGAGGAAGAGTGGGTGGGAATTAGGTGCACGGGAGGGGCCCCCTGGGGGAGCGCAGAAGTGCATTTGCTTGATGCGCCGACCAGGCGCCCGGCGGATTTAATCTCCGCTAACATTTTCACGCACCTGGCTCGCCTGCCGGGTCTCTATCCGAGAACGTTTGTGAGGGAGAGCAGAAGAATGTTTCTCAGAAACCCTTGAACACGTGAAACTACCTTATACTGAATCGGACCCTCGGTCCATCAAAGTCCATATTGTCTACTCAGACCGGCAGCGGCTCTCCAGGGTCTCAGGCAGAGGTCTCTCACATCACCTGCTGCATGGTTCTTTTAACTGGAGATGCCGAAGATTGAACCTGGGACCTTTTGCATGCCAAGCAGATGCTCTGCCACTGAGCCAGGGTCTCAGGTCCAGGTCTTTCCCATCACCTCCTGCCTGGTCCTTTGAACTGGAGATGCTGGGGACTGAAGCTGGGACCTTCTGCATGCCAAGCAGAGGCTCTACCACTGAGCCAGGGTCTCAGGTCAAGGTCTTTCCCATCACCTCCTGCCTGGTCCTTTGAACTGGAGATGCCGAGGATTGAACCCGGGACCTTCTGCATGCCAAGCAGAGGCTCTACCTCTGAGCCAGGGTCTCAGGTTAAGGTCTTTCCCATTACCTCCTGCCTGGTCCTTTGAACTGGAGATGCCGAGGATTGAACCCGGGACCTTCTGCATGCCAAGCAGAGGCTCTTCCACTGAGCCAGGGTCTCAGGCTAAGGTCTTCCCCATCACCTCCTGCCTGGTCCTTTGAACTGGAGATGCCGGGGATTGAACCTGGGACCTTCTGCACGCCAAGCAAGATGCTCTGCCACTGAGTCACCGCCCCTCCACTGAGCTGCGACACGGAAATTGGAATGACAACATTTTCCTGTTCAAAGATAAATAGTTTAATAACATTTAAATCATATTAGCAGAAGGCGGTCAAGAGACCCTGTAGAAGCACTAGTGTTTATCCGTGCTTCATAGCCCGCATTTTAACCCTTCTAACGGAATAGATTTCACAGCACAGCAGCCCTAACACTATAGATAAACATTTTCCATGGGAAACTACGCATGTGAAGTGCCGTCAGGTCGCTTCCGACTTGTGGTGCCCCTGTGAAGTCCATCCATCCCATATTGGGTCTTCCTCTTTTCTTGCTGCCTTCAGCTTTTCCTAGAAGTATTCTCTTTTTCCCCGTTGAATTTTGACCAAAGTATGATAGCCTCCATTTAGTGGTCGTTGCGGTGTAGTGCTTAAATGCGCGGATTCTAATCTGGGAGGACCGGGTTTGATTCCCCGCTCCTCCACATGCAGCTGCTGGTGTGACCTTGGGTCAGTCACAAGTTCTCTCAGAGCTGTTCTCTCAAGGGCAGTTCTCGGGAGAGCTCTCTCAGCCCCACCTACCTCACCGGGTGTCTGTTGTGGGGAGGGGAAGGGAAAAGAGTTTGTAAGCTGCTCTGAGACTCCGAGTGAAGGGCGGGATATAAATCCAGTCTCCTCCTCCCCCTAGGGAGCATTCATGCTCGATTCGATCTCGCTGATGCACTGGCAGTTTTCTCCCGATTCCTTCTCTGCAGAAGCCAAGGAATAGGGGGAGAGTGGTCGCGAGCTTGTCAGCTTGTCAGTCATACCTGCGGCACCCTTTCATTGGCTAGGGTACCAAGGAACAGACATGTTTCTCGTGAGATCATTGGGCCAGAATGCTTCCTCCTGCTCATTTGCCTTGTATTTTTGGATCTACAGACTCTACTTGTAATGAAAGGCAGAACTCCAGGCTGGTGGGCGGAGCAAGCCCTGTGCCATGTCCAGAATCCTGGGCCAAATCTCAACCCCACGACCGTTTGGCAACCCGCCGGAGCAGAATGTGTCATCTTGGGCAGAATAGCAAAGGAATGCCAAGGATCGTGAATGTTCTCTGCGACGGAATAGGGTTCAGGCTTCCAGGAAATCTGTCCCGTGGGCAGCCTTTCTGGTGTTTAGCTGGAGGATTTCTTTTTCCTTTCCTGTCGAAGTAGCTCATCGGCGTGATCTCCACTCTCTGGCATTTCCTATCCTGATTTGTGTTTGTGCAGCTTTCATTGTGAGCTGGATTTGCTGTAGTCATTAGCTTGGGAGAGGGCCCCCAAAGCGGTCAGAGCGTTTAAAGACTGCGCTGTCCAAAGAGAGGCATTCATTTTTACCACTTTGTAATATTTGCATCTCATCTCATCTCCTTAGACTCAGGTTGGCTAATAAATCAACAGTGAGGGGCAGGTGCTTAGAACACACACACACACACAGAGACACAAATCAGCTGGCAAGATAAAAACAGCACACAAGGGTTTTTTTAAAAAAAAAATGCAGCCTGATCATTAAGGCAATTTGGTGGTGGTAGAAAGTTCCGTAAAGTGGCAGCCGGCTTATGGCAACCAATGTTCCCTCTAAGCTGTGGAGTCTCTTGGCTACTGCATAAGTTAGTTTGCTCCGGAGCCGTCCCTTCCTGAGCTAAGGCAAGAATGTGTGAGCCGGGGGCTAAAAAACTATGAGCTGGCTCACACTAACTCAGCTTAGAGGGAACACTGCTCCGGAGCCGTCCTTCCTGAGCTAAGACAAAAATGTGTGAGCCGGAGGCTAAAAAACTGTGAGCCGGCTCACACTAACTCAGCTTAGAGGGAACACTGATGGCAACCCCATAGGATCTTCAAGGCAAGGGGCTTCATAGGTGGTTTGCCATGGCCTGCCTCTGCGTAGCAACCCTGGACTTCCTTGGTGGTCTCCCATCCAAGGACTAACTGAGGCTGACCTTGCTTAGCTTCCGAGATCTGACCAGAACAGGCTACCCTGGGCTATCCAAGTCGGGATAGACAAACAGGTCTTTGCCCTTCCTTGCCTCTGCATAGCAACTCTGAGCTTTGCTGGTGTCTCCCATCTAAGTACAAACCAGGACCGGCCCTGCTTAGCTTCCAAGATCTGACCAGAGCAGACTACCCGGGGCTATTCAAGTCAGGGTAGACAGACAGAGGTGGGTTTGCCATTGCCTGTTTCTGCGTAGCAACCCTGGACTTCCTTGGTGGTCTCCCGTCCAAGTACTAACCAGGGTCGACCCTGCTTAGCTTCCGAGATCTGACCAGATCGGGCTAGCCCCGGGCCATTCAGGTTGGGGCAATTTCTCTTCCACCGAATGCTCTTCGGAGTCAGACCGTATGCTTTCCGTGCCCGCTCTTGTAAAAGACGCTCCAAATGCCCCCGCCTAAATCTGTGGTTTGGCTTCATTTGGAATACAGCGTACAGTTCTGGTCACCGCACCTCAAAAAAGGTATCACAGCACTGGGGAAAGTGCAGAGAAGGGCAACTGAGATGACTTAAAGGGGGATGGAGCACCTTTCCTATGAAGAATGGTTAAAGAGGTTAGGGCTTTTTAGCTTGGAGAAACGACGATTGAGGGGTGACATAATAGAGGTGCATGAGATAGAGAAGATAAAGAAGTACTTTTCTGCCTTTCTCATATAAGAACTCGTGGGGACTCAGTGAAATTAGTGAGCAGTAGGCTCAGACGGGGCTTTTTTTGTAGAAGAAGCCCAGCAGGAACTCATTAGCATATTAGGCCACACCCCCGACAGTGCAGCTCATTAGCATATTAGGCCACACCCCATTCCTTTCCTTGGCTAGCCCAAGTGCCCGCTGCAGGGAGCCTGGGCAAGCCGGCCCTTGGACAGGCTGGGAAAGGCTGGTGCCCCCCTGGCCCACCCGCCTTGGAGTCATCAGGGGGTGGTCGCTCTCCAGGCCTTCCCTCTGTAGCCACACATGCAGTAGTGGGTGTGGCTGTAGTGGGTGTGGCCAACTCTGAAGCCAGCCAGAACTCTGTTCCTGTGCGTTCCTGCCCCAAAATAGCCCTGGGCTTAGAACAGATCAAAGTAAGCACCTTTTCACCCAAGGAGTAATCAGCATGTGGAATTCACTGCCTCGGGAAGTGGTGGCGGCTACAAGCACAGACAGCTTCAAGAGGGGACTGGAGAAACGTGTGAAACAGAGGCCCATCCATGGCTATTAGCCACAAGGTATAGATGGAACACTCTGTCAGGGGCAGTGATGCTCTGTATTCTTGGTTCTTGGCAGTCAACCGTGGGAGATCTTCTGGAGTTCTGGCCCCGCTGGTAGACCTCCTGCTGGCACCTGGTATTTTTGGCCACTGTGTGACACTGAGTGTTGGACACTGAGTGTTGGACTGGATGGGCCATTGGCCTGATCCAACATGGCTTCTCTTATGTTCTTATGTCGGGGCCAGTGATGCTCTGTCTTCTTGGTGTTTGGGGGGCCACAGTGGGAGGGCTTCTGGAGTTCTGGCCCCACTGGTGGACCTCCTGATGGCACCTGAGTTTTGGCCACTGTGTGACACAGGGTGTTGGACTGGCCCGATCCAACATGGCTTCTTTTATGGGCCATTGGTCTGATCCAACATGGCTTCTCTTGTGTTCTTAAGAAGTGCAGAAGTCCATGAGTGGCTATTAGCCACAAGGTATAGATGGAACACTCTGTCAGGGGCAGTGATGCTCTGTCTTCTAGGTACTTGAAGGGCCACAGTGGGAGGGCTTCTGGAGTTCTGGCCCCACTGGTGGACTTCCTGATGGCACCTGGGTTTTGGCCACTGTGTGACACAGAGTGTTGGACTGGATGGGCCATTGGCCTGATCCAACATGGCTTCTCTGATATTCTTGTGTTCTCTGTCTTCCTGGTACTTGAAGGGCCACAGTGGGAGGGCTTCTGGAGTTCTGGCCCCACTGGTGGACCTCCTGATGGCACCTGAGTTTTGGCCACTGTGTGACACAGGGTGTTGGACTGGCCCGATCCAACATGGCTTCTTTTATGGGCCATTGGTCTGATCCAACATGGCTTCTCTTGTGTTCTTAAGAAGTGCAGAAGTCCATGAGTGGCTATTAGCCACAAGGTATAGATGGAACACTCTGTCAGGGGCAGTGATGCTCTGTCTTCTTGGTACTTGAAGGGCCACAGTGGGAGGGCTTCTGGAGTTCTGGCCCCACTGGTGGACTTCCTGATGGCACCTGGGTTTTGGCCACTGTGTGACACAGAGTGTTGGACTGGATGGGCCATTGGCCTGATCCAACATGGCTTCTCTGATATTCTTGTGTTCTCTGTCTTCTTGGTACTTGAAGGGCCACAGTGGGAGGGCTTCTGGAGTTCTGGCCCCGCTGGTGGACCTCCTGATGGCACCTGGGTTTTGGCCACTGTGTGACACACAGTGTTGAACTGGATGGGCCATTGGCCTGATTCAACATGGTTTCTCTTGATGATGCTCTGTCTTCTTGGTACTTGAAGGGTCACAGTGGGAGGGCTTCTGGATTACTGGCCCCGCTGGTGGACCTCCTGATGGCACCTGGGTTTTGGCCACTGTGTGACACACAGTGTTGAACTGGATGGGCCATTGGCCTGATTCAACATGGTTTCTCTTGAGTTCTTATGTCTAGGGCATGTGATGCTCTGTATTCTTGGTGCTTGGAGGGCCACAGTGGGAGGGCTTCTGGAGTTCTGGCCCCACTGGTGGACCTCCTGATGACACCTGAGTTTTGGCCACTGTGTGACACAGGGTGGTGGACTGGATGGGCCATGGGCCTGATCCAACATTGGCTTCTCTTAATGTTCCTATGTTCTTACCTTGTATTTTCCTCCCCTGCCTACTCATTCTCTTCCCTTCCCGTCTCTCTCTCTCTCTCACTCTCTTTCAAATCTGGCGGCAGGAACGCCAATCAACCGCATCCCCATCATGGCGAAGCAGATCCTGGACCTGTACATGCTCTACAAGCTGGTGACCGAGAAAGGCGGGCTGGTGGAAATCATCAACAAGAAGATCTGGCGGGAGATCACCAAGGGCCTCAACCTTCCCACCTCTATCACCAGCGCCGCCTTTACACTTCGCACACAGTAAGACTTTTACCAGCTGCTCTGTTCTCTCCGAGAACATCGCCGGGTAACAAATTGGAGCTCTGAGAAAAGTAGCGTTGTTCGGGATGTCGTGGAGGGAATGTAGCGGTCTGTTGCATTGGGGGGGAGGCCCCTGGAGCTGGAGGAAAGGGCTGCCGCTCGGGGAACATTCCGGATGGACAAAGGGAAATACTTTTTTACACAAAGAGTGATTAAAGTGTGGAATGTGCTGCCAGAGGATGTCGTGATGGCCACAGGAATAAACAGTTTTAAAAGGGGACTAGATAGATTAGACGGATTCATGGAGGATAAGTCTATCTGTGGCTATTAGCCATGGTGACAGATGGGAACCTCCACATTCCGAGGCAGTCAACCTCTGAATCCCAGAGCCAGGAGGCAGCATCAGAGGAAGGCCTCAGCCTCTCTGCCCTGTTGTTGGCCCTCCAGAGGAACTGGTTGGCCCCTGTGTGGGACAGGATGCTGGACTAGATGGACCACTGGTCTGATCCAGCAGGGCTCTTCTTATGTTCTTATGAAGGCCGCAGCCTCTATGCCCTGTTGTTGGCCCTCCAGAGGACCTGGTTGGCCACTGTGTGAGACAAGAGTGCTGGACTAGAGGGAACACTGGTCTGGGCCAGCAGGGCCCTTCCGATGTCCTTATGCACAGAACCTCAGGCTCTTACTCATTCTTTGCATTCCTGTCCTCCTGTCATTTCAACAGCAAAGCTCTAAGCATAAATTTATTCCTTTGTTTTATGCTTATCTCCCATTTTTCTCCGAATGGGGCTGCCATGCGGCATGGCACTTCACGCCCCACCTGCCGCGCCGCTGGGCATAGGAGACTCAGAAGCGGGTGTGACTCTGCGGGCCAAAGAAACAGTTGCACACCGCAAGACGTAGCCGTCCCATTCCTTTATTCTTCATACTGTGTTGTGGTTAATGGTACCCGGTCCACCCTACAGAGTCACAAATCCCCCCCATGAGTGGATGTCCCGCCCGACGTCCAGCCTCCACATCACCCCTGATCACTGGCCCATCTTCCTTTACCAGGGCTGGGCTGGGCGTAGCGGAATCCTCCCAGTCGCCACCCCACCTTGGCACGTCTCACTTCTCTTCCACAGCGACCCAAAGCCCCTTACGAAAAAAATACACCTTTAAACCAGTTTACACGAAACGCAGGATAGCGACCAAATGAAAGACAAAGAGCAGGCAAGACATTCTAGGTTGGTGTTATTAGGATATTTGGTTAATATAGGAAGAGATTTGCCCGGTCCTAGAAGCATGAAGCTGAGGGCAGTAAATAGATCTCCCAAGAAGTATATTGCAAAAGAGGGGGGGGGCAAACTGGGGTTTATTCAAGGAGATTCAGTTCGCACTCGGGTTGTAGTTGAAAGAGAGGCGCCTAATCTAAAGAGGGCTTGAGAAAGAAGCCTAATAGAGAGAGAGAGCCAGTTGGATGTAGAGATATGAAGGCCTGGAAAAAAAATTCAGCTGCTGGTGTGACCTTGGGTCAGTTACAAGTCATTTCAGGGCTGTTCTCTCAAGGGCAGTCCTCGAAAGAGCTCCCTCTGCCCCACCTACCTCACAGGGTGTCTGAGACTCCTTCAGGTAGTGAAGGGCGGGGTACAAATCCAATCTCCTCCTCCTCTCCCCCCTAACACAAATGGCCAACTTATCTGGCATCATGTGTGTGAGAGTATATGGGCATTTTCTCTACAGGAGGAAGGCCATGTGTGGTGAGGGAGGGGACAAAGGGAGGAGGGGTCAGAGGGTAGCTCCCAGTTTAAGACACAGAGAGGCTTCCCATTCAAGGAGATAACATCTATCTCCTTAGAGTGATGTAGCCCCCCCCCCGTCCAGACTGAATTGCTCACTCCAACAGGTGTTCCCCAAGTTAATCCATCAGCTTCATGCCGCGAGGCAAGGGCCCACAGCCTTTAGGCTTGCGTTCCCCAGAAACGGCCAGACCAAAGCTGCTCATCAAGCATTGCGTTCGAGCGAAGGCTCAGCTTCTGCCCGTGGTCATAAGAACATAAGAGATGCCAATGTTGGATCAGGCCAAAGGCCCATCCAGTCCAACACTCTTGTGTCACACAGTGGCCAGAAATACCAGGTGCCATCAGGAGGTCCAGCAGTGGGGCCAGGACATTAGAAGCCCTCCCACTGTTG
>NW_015160262.1:67898-70099 GCF_001447785.1 Gekko japonicus | reverse complement strand
AGCTCTCTCTGCCCCACCTACTTCACAGGATGTCTGAGACTCCTTCAGGTAGTGAAGGGCGGGGTATAAATCCAATCTCCTACTCTTCTCCCCCCTAACACAAATGGCCAACTTGTTTGGCATCATGTGTGTGGGAGTATGAGGGCATTTTCTCTACAGGAGGAAGGCCATGTGTGGTGAGGGTCTACAAGAGGAAGGCCATGTGTGGTGAGGGAGAGGACAAAAAGATGAGGGGTCAGAGGGTAGCTCGGGTACTTATGCTTCCCCATTTTCCCTCTAGGTATATGAAGTACCTCTATGCCTACGAATGTGAGAAGAAGTCCTTAAGCTCCCCTGCGGAACTGCAGGCCGCCATCGACGGCAACCGGCGGGAAGGCCGCCGGCCCAGCTACAGCTCCTCCTTGTTCGGCTACTCCCCGGCTGCCACGGGGGGCCCGCCTTCGCTCCTGTGCCCCCCCAAGATCCGCTTCCCCGTCGTCAGCCTTGCCCCCAGCGGCACAACCAGCAACCCTCACCTGTCTCCGGCAGCAGCTCTCAGGAAAGGTCAGCCTAGTAACTTGGCGTTTCCGTTGCCCTTTGGCGTGCCGAGGGGGAGCAGGTGGCTGGCAGACTGTCCCGTCGGCGAGGGCCAGGGGTGCAGAGCCGGTGGGTCAGGGCGCGAGATGTGGCTGCAAACCCCTCCCTCCGCCAGTTCCGGAGAGGGGAGGAAGCGGTCTCGTTGCTTCCGCGCTCCGGAAGTTAACGTTTTGACGTACGGAGTTATTACTCAGCTTTCGTGTGCTCATTTTATCGCGAGGTGGCTTTGAGCGACCGGGGAAATGTAGTAAATGAAGGGAGGAAGCAGCCAGGATAGCATGATCATGGCAGTAGACTGCAGTGCCCTGATCTCGTCAGATCTCGGAAGCTAAACAGTGTTGGCTGGCTCCGCCTCCTCCGGCAGCCATTTTGTGGCTGCTCCCAACACACCGGGTCGGAATCCCAAAGGTGCCCACAGGCTCCAAAAGTTGGGGATTATTGAAGTTAAGGCCATGCCTGCAGGGAAATGTGTGTGGGAGTCTGAGGGCATTGTCTGAGGACATGAGTCTCCATGGAAGGCCATGTGAAGCCAGGGAGAGGACAAAGGGAGAAGGGGGTCAAAGGGCAACTCCCAGTTTAAGAAACAGAGAGGCATCCCATTCAAGGAGATAACATCTATGCACCCTTAGAGTGACGTAGCACCCCTCCTTTATTTCTTTTTAAGCCTTCGGGAAGTCTCTGGCTTGAGGAAGGCGCCCGGCTGAGATCTTGAGAACCCTCTCTTGTTTTTTTTTTCCAGGCGATGGTATCCCCGTGACCGTGTCCACGCCAAATCGCGTTGCCATGCCCGTGACCCTGGCTAACCAGCAGGCCACCCTAGCGGCCAGGACGGCCACTCTGGAGCAGCTGAGGGAGCGGCTGGAGTCCGGGGAGCCCCCCGAGAAGGTCTCGCGGATGACGGAGGAGGAGCAGCGGTTCGTCCAGCAGGCCCTCCAGCGCAACCTGTTCAGCATGGCGCGGCAGCTGCCCATGAAGATCAAAATCAACGGCCGAGGTGAGGGGAGAGCAGCTCCGGTTTATCTATCGGGGACAACGTTGCCGTTCCTAGGCTGGAAATAGGCACGTCGGTGGCTCGGAATTTTCGTCCTCGAACAAACACACACGAATCTGCCTTCTACTGAATCAGACCCTCGGTCCATCGTGGTTAGTATTGTCTACTCAGACCGCCGGCGGCTCTCCATGGTCTCAGGCTGAGGTCTTTCACATCGCCTGCTGCCTGGTCCTTTTTAACTGGTGATTCCGGGGATTGAACCGGGGAGCTTCTGCATGCCAAGCAGATGCTCCGGCACCGAGCCAGGGTCCCAAATCAAGGTCTTTCCCATCATCTACCACCTGATCCTTTTAACTGGAGATGCTGGGGCTTGAACCTGGGACCTTCTGCACGCCAAGCAGATGCTCTCCCACTGAGCCAGGGTCTCAGGTCAAGGTCTTTCCCATCACCTCCTGCCTGGTCCTTTTAACTGGAGATGCCGGGGATTGAACCTGGGACCTTCTGCGTGCCAAGCAGATGCTCTACCACTGAGCCAGTGTCTCAGATCAAGGTCTTTCACGTCACCTACTGCCTGGTCCTTTTGATGGGAGATGCCAGGGATTGAACCTGGGACTGTCTGGGTACCAAGTAGATG
>NW_015160262.1:67017-67688 GCF_001447785.1 Gekko japonicus | reverse complement strand
TCAGGCTGAGGTCTTTCACATCACCTCCTGCCTGGTCCTTTCTAATTGGAGATGCTGGGGACTGAACCTTGGGGCTTCTGGGTACCAAGTAGATGTTCTACCTCTGAGCCACAGCCCACCTCCAAAGAGCTACTACCAGCCTGAGTAGACAATATTGACCATAATGGACCAAGGGCCAGATTCTGCATAAGGCAGCTTCGTGTGTGTTTGTTAGAAGATGAAAATTCTGAGCCACCAGTGTGCCTGTTTCCAGCCTAGGAATTTCAACATTGTCTGCAGTAAATAACACAGAGGTTCCCTCTGTCTGAAGAAGTGAGCAGCGACTCCCGAAAACTCATACCCGCTGCCGCAAATTTTGTTAGCCTTTAAGGTGCTACTGGACTTTTTCATGCTTCTCCGTAAAGAACCTTTAAGGGAATGGTGTGAGGGCAGAGCAATGCCTGTTAATTCAGATCTGAAGCACAGCAACCTAAGTGTGTCCAGCCATTTCTAATACGGGGGTCCCATATCACTTTACACTTCTGGGCTCTAAAACATTTACTCCCTCTTCTGGTGAAGTGTAGTACTGCAGGCTGCTGTCTCAAGGTTGGGGGAGCGTGACTTGAGTGGAAATAGGGTGCCTGTATTGGGGGGGGGGGGTTCCTTTATTTGGGGGCGGGTGGGGGCTTTTG
>NW_015160262.1:59160-66346 GCF_001447785.1 Gekko japonicus | reverse complement strand
CTTGGAAAAGTTGGACTCTATGGCATTAAACCCCACTGAAGTCCCTCTCACCCCCCAAATCTCCAGGGATGCCCTAACCAATGCTCCCTCTAAACTGTGGAGTCTTGTGAGCAAAAATTCTACTTTGTGAGCTCCTGGCGTTAAAGTGGTGAGTGAGCCATTTGGCTGCTGCATAAATTAGTCTGTTCTGGAGCCCCATCATTCCTGAGCTAAGACAAAAACGTGTGAGCTGGAAGCTACAAAACCGTGAGCTAGTTCACACTAGCTCAGCTTAGAGGGAACACTGCCTGTGAGGTAGGTGGGGCTGAGAGAGCTCTTTTCAAGAACTGTTCTTTCAAGGACAGCTCTTGTCAGAACTACGGCTTGCCCAAGGTCATCCAACCAGGTGCAAGTGGAGGAGTGGGGAATCAAACCCCGTTCTCCCAGATTAGAGTCCACATGCTTAACCACTACACCAAACTGGTCAAGGAGCCACTCTGGGTGTGAGAAGACTTTTGACCTAGAATTGGGACTGTGGGAAGGGGGCTCTTCCGGGCACATAGGGGCCTGCCACCGTTCCCCCTGCGGGAGCAGCTGCCTTCCGGAGACACAAGACCACGGCCATCTCAGCAGCACCTTCATCCCCGAGGATGGAGTCATTTGTCTGCTGTAATAAATTCTATAACAAAGCAATGAATCACCAGGAATAAATCTGAAATATTGCAAGAGGAGAGAGCTGGATGCCGTTGATTTATAGCCTGCAAACGCCATGTGTCTTCCCGGGCCAGCGGGGAGGGAGGGAGGGGGGGTGTCCTCAGGGAGTTGTGTCAATGCCGATGAGGTCTGAATCCAGCCTTCCTGCTGGTTTGGTCTGAGACACATAGTTATTTAGGGAGGCGTCAGGATTGTTCTTTCGGCCGCCCTTTCGTTCCTGTCCTGGCAGCCATCTAGAAATGCCCATGTCTGGTACCCAAAACCATGTGTTTTTCTCCTTCTCCCCAAATGCTAGGACTTGAGCAATGTTCCCTCTAAGCTGTAGAGTCCTGTGAGCAAAAATTCTACTTTTTGAACTATCGACATTAAAGTTGTGAGCAGGTGATTTGGCTACTGCATAAATTAGTTTGCTCTGGAGCCCTCCTTCCTGAGCCAAGACAAAAATATGTGAGCCGGAGGCTAAAAAACTGTGAGCTAGCTCACACTAACTCAGCTTAGAGGGAACACTGGACTTGAGGGCATCCAATGAAGCTGATGGGTAGTAGGTCTGGGACAGACAAAAGGAAATACTACTTTACAGAGAGAGTGATTAACATGTGGAATTCGCTGCCAGAGGACGTTGTGATGGCCAGAGGAATAAACAGCTTTCAAAGGGGATTAGACAGATTCATGGAGGATAAGTCTATCTGTGGCTATTAGCCATAGTGACTGAGGGGAACCTCCACATTCAGAGGCAGTCAACCTCTGAATCCCAGGATTCAGCCAGGAGCAGCACTCCCTGTAAGCTGTGGAGTCCTGTGAGCAAAAATTCTACTTTGTGAGCGACTGGCATTAAAGCTGTGAGCGAGCGATTTGGCTGCTGCATCAATCAGTTTGCTCTAGAGCCCCATCCTTCCTGAGCTAAGACAAAAGCATGTGAGCTAGAGGCTAGAAAACTCTGAGCTAGCTCACACTAACTCAGCTTAGAGGGAACGCTGGCCAGGAGGCAACATCAGGGGAAGACCTCGTCCACTGTGCCCTGTTGTTGCCCTCCAGAGGAACTGGTTGGCCACTGTGTGAGATGGGATGCTGGGCTAGATGGACCACTGGTCTGATCTAGAGGTGCTCTTCTGATGTTCTTATCTTCCACATTCAGAGGCACCAATCCTCTGAATCCCAGAGCCAGGAGGCAACATCAGGGGAAGGCCTCGGCCTCTGTGCCCTGTTGTTGGCCCTCCAGAGGAACCAGGTGGCCACTGTGTGACCACAAGAATTGTAATATCATGCCAAAATGACGCTGAATAATGAAGCTTATAATAAAATGTATTGACTTCCTTGAAGGTAATCACAACGCACAATACTTATTTTCAGTACACAATACAAGCAATGCTATTATCCAGTAAGAGGATCACTCTATAATACTCATGTCACATCAAAGAATCTGTTTAAACATGTGAGGAGAACTACATACAAATCAAGATACCACAACTCATGTCACATCAAAGAATCTGTTTAAACAACTCATGTCACATCAAAGAATCTATTTGAGCATTTGAGGAGAACTACATACAAATCAAGATACCACAACTCATGTCACATCAAAGAATCTGTTTAAACACGTGAGGAGAGAACTACATACAAATCAAGATACCACAACTCATGTCACATCAAAGAATCTGTTTAAACACGTGAGGAGAGAACTACATACAAATCAAGATACCACAACTCAGTTGTGTCACTTTGAGCTGTGATACCTTGCTTTGTAAATGAGTTGGCAGGTGTCAGGAGAAATGTCAGCAGGTGCCATGGTGCCTATGGGCACCGTGTTGGGGACCCCTGGTTCAGAGCATTGGGGAATCAATAATGGGGTGTTGTTGTTGTTCAGTCGCCCAGTCGAGACCGACTCTTCACGACCCCATGGACCAGATCCCGCCAGGCCTTCCTGTCTTCTGCCGTCCTCTGAAGTTTGCTCAACTTCATGTTGGTTGCGTCTATGACACTGTCTAGCCATCTCATCCTTTGCCGTCCCCGTCTTCTTTGACCTTCCATCTTTCCCAGCATCAGGGTCTTCTCCAGGGAGTGCCCCCTTCTCATTTGGTGTCCAAAGTATTTGAGCTTCAGTTTCAGGATCTGGCCTTCCAGGGAACAGTCAGGGTTGACTTATTTTAGGATTGACTGATTTGTTCTTCTTGCAGTCCAAGGTGCCCAAATCACACCACTGCTTCCTCTTTTTCTTCCTTTCCAAGCAGAAGATAAATCAGATTCAGGAGCGACGGCAGCCGCGGCGTTGAATTGGACCCCGTCTGGCTTCGGAAGCATCAACATGTCAGTGGAAATCAATGGCACAATCTACGCTGGTGAGGAAGTGGCCATTTCTAACGAGGGAAGGCGGGGCTGGTGGGCTCATTCACGAGCGTCCCCTACGATGTCAGACCCCCAGTCCGGGATCTTGTTTCCACACAGTAGCCTCTGTTGTTACTTCCTCTTCCCTGTCTGGGCAGGCGGGGCTGCAGTATCCCCTGGACGCTGTGGTCACCCTTCCCGGGACAAATAGAACCTCACTTTGAGAACCGATCCCCACCACAGGCAGAGGTGTCTATCTGTCTTGAGATACTGTAACTGGAGGGGCCAGGAATTGAACCTGGGGCCTTCTGCATGTAAAGCACCTGCTCTGCTGCCCAACCCTCTCGCCTCTTTGCGAGACAAGACCAGCTTGTCTCAGACTGCTCAGAAATGTTTACCAGCAGGGCTATTTTTGGGCAGGAACGCACAGGAACGGAGTTCCGGCTGGCTCCCGAGTTGGCCACGCCCAGCAGGAACTCATTAGCATAATAGGCCACACCCAACAGCAGGAACTCATTCGGATTGGCTACATTAGGGGTGTGTGGCCTAACATGCAAAGGAGTTCCTGCTACAAAAAAAGGCCCTGGGTTTTGACAACAAACAAGGTAAACAGAATAAGAAGGGAAAGGTGGGTGTGGCTGGATGTCCACACTTCTGGTAACATGGGGGTGCGGCCTAATGTGCTAATGAGCTGTGCTGTCAGGGGTGTGGCCCAATATGCTAATGAGTTCCTGCTGTTGTGTGTGGCCTATTATGCTAATGAGTTCCTGCTGGGCTTTTTCTACAAAAAGAGCCCTGTCCAGGATGGGATCTGAAAAGCCATCTTAGGAATACACCCGATGCTCCTATCCAGTAGAGTAATATTATATAGGGAAAACGTCTGGCATCAGCGACACTCGAGGGGACCTCCTTCTCTTATCCAAACCTGCCCGTCAGCTGAGGGCCTTTTGTGAGGTGGGGGTGGGGGGGGCGCTACCATTTTTGAAGGTGAAGCGAGTGGCTCTTGGGAACGGGGCCTTTTTTGTGGTGGCCCCCAGATCCCAGGTCTCCCTGCCCAGGTAATATTCACGTGAACCCCGGTATGGTTGCCAGCCTCCAGGCGGTGGCTGGAGGACCTCCCAGTATTACCACTGATTTCCAGGCAACAAGAGATCAGCTTCCCTGGAGGAAACGGCCGCTTTGTAAGGTGGACAAAAAATTAGGGGGCGGGTCTGTGGCTCAGTGGTAGAGCATCTGCTAGCAATGTTCCCTCTAAGCTATGGAGCCCTGTGAGCAAAAATTCTGCTTTGTGAGCTACTGGCATTAGAAGTTGTGAGCAGGAGCTTTGGCTGCTGCATAAATTAGTTTGCTCTGGAGCCCCTCCTTCCTGAGCTGAGACAAAAATGTGTGAGCCAGAGGCTAAAAAAGCTGTGAGCCAGCTCACACTAATTCAGCTTAGAGGGAACACTGTCTGCTAGGCAAACAGAAGGTCCCAAGTTCAATCCCCGGCATCTCCAGCAGGCGGTAGGCAGTGTTCCCTCTAAGCTGAATTAGTGTGAGCTGGCTCACAGCTTTTTTAGCCTCTGGCTCACACATTTTTTGTCCTCAGGAAGGGATGGCTCCAGAGCAGGCTAATTGATGTGGTAGCCCAATCTCTCGCTCACAACTTTAATTCCAGGAGCTCACCAAGTAGGATTTTTGCTCACAAGACTTCACAGCTTAGAGTGGTGGTAGGTGATGTGAACGGCCTCTGCTTGAGACCTTGGGGAGCTGCTGCCAGTCTCAGTAGACAACACCGAACATTGCTGGGCCCAAGATCTGGTTCAGTATAGTGCCGCTTCGTGTGTTCATGTGACTCTATGGCAGTGGTGGCAAACCTATGGCACGGCTACCAGAGGTGGCACTCAGAGCCCTCTCTTTGGGCACTTGTGCCATCGCCCCAGCCAGGCCCAGACCATCATTAAAGTGTCGAATTCTCTGCCAAATAATTTTAAGTAAATGAAAGCATTTGGGATTGCTTTCCTTACTTTGTTTGGATCATCTTAAGTTAATGTATGAGTTGTTCTTTCTAAAGTAAAACCTACGTATTCAGGTTAAATTGGCGTGTCGGCACTATGCGATCAATAAGTGGGTTTTGGGTCGCAGTTTGGGCACTCGGTCTCTAAAAGGTTCGCCATCACTGCTCCATGGCATTATCCTCACTGAAGTCCCGCCCCCTCCCCAAACCCCGCCCTCCATAGGCTCCGCCCCCAACATCTCCAAGTATTTCCCAGGCCAGAGCCGGCAACCCCGCCCCATCTCCGGTCCCGTGTCTCATCAGTCTCAAGTTTTTTTATAACGAACATTCTCTCAGGCCTCCGTCTTGGTTGGTCGGTCGGTTCTTGAAATAATCCTCTTGTCATGGTTTTGTTTCTCTGCCCTCCCTGCAGGAGTGCTGTTTGCCCAGAAGCCGGTCGTCCACCTCATAGCTGGATCCAGCACGCAGAGTACCGGTGGGGGGGGCAGCAGCAGCAGTAGCTCCCACTGCTCCCCCAGCCCCACCTCCTCGCGGGGCACTCCCAGCGCCGAACCCTCAACCAGCTGGTCTCTCTGAGGGAAACCGAGGGGCAGGTCTCCGGCCTTGAAGCGGCTCCTCGTAACCCCGAAAGGAGCCGGTCCGGTTTTCTGTCTTTTCTCTTCTTCTTCTTCTTTTTTTTTAAAACCTCATCTCGAGGAAGCCCACTTTTGCGATCGGCTGACGGCAGAGAACGGAAGGGGAGATTCCGTACCGGTTGAGCTCCCCGCGGGGACGGTTCTCGGCCGTCTGTCCTTAGCCTTTGTTCAGGTTCTTGCTGTGTCCCGGGTGGGGAGGGGGGCGGGATAAAGGGTGGCAAAGGGAGGGGGGGGACACAGAGCGTGTTTCAATCAGGGATTCTCTCGAGGGGCCGTGCATTTCTGTAGATGACTGAGCCTCGCCACGGTAGCGGAAGGCCGGAGAGGGTTAGTAAACCCGTTCCCCAAATCGGAAGCCCGAAGGAGTGTGCTTTTTAAAAACAATTTTTAAAACGTCCTGCAGTGTATTGACAATCCTCACCCCGGAGGCAGCGGTGGGACACGGCTGATTCTCTCTCGCCCCACCCTCTTGGATGCGGCTCGGCACACACATTCACTCGACCCTTCTGCACATTGCTGGCACGTGGATCTTATCTTCTTTCCCCCCGTACGCCTTCCTCTAGGCTTCGTAGGCCAGTGTGTTCCCTGTCCCCTTCTCTTCTGCCCGCCTCTTCTTCCATGAGTTCAGCCCACTGCTTTCCTCTGGAGGGTGTCGCATTACTTTGCTACTGTGACATCTGCAGCAAGACTTGGTGGGAGGAAGCCAGCATCGATCCTTCTCCATGGCCGAGATTTTCACAAGCACCAGGGAGAGCCCCCCGCCCCCCAAACTGGGCCTTCCTCTTCACGCTTGGCTGTGAAATTCCTTTTCAGTGTGCGTGGGCACTTGGATCTTTTCTTCCCTTGCCTGCCAAATATCTCAGAGTATGGGGCTCTTTGAGATTCCCCCAGGGAGGGGGGTCCTCCAGTGCCTCTCACTCTCCCGGGGGGGGGGGGCACGCTTTATCTGCATTACCTGCCTGCGTCCACCCTCTCCCTGCTTTCAGGACCCCCAAATCATCAGCAGACCTGAGTGCTCTCAGCTGCATTATTGTTATTATTTTTAAATCTTTCTTTTCTTTATCCAAAGCGCTCGGGAGAGCAGACATGGTTCTCCTGTTCCTCTGCAATGCCCCTGAGAGGCAGGCCAAGCTAGGGAATGAGCGATGGGCCCTCCACGTCATTTCATGGGTCGGACAGGGATTCGAACCCCTCCCCAGCTCCTTCCCCTAATCGAGTGCCCCCTAATCACTGTGCCATGCCGGCATTTGCAAAAGGGAAAACAAACCACTGAGCATAGCAGGCTGGTTCTCCCCCCTCCCATTTAGCTGCATTACGGCTCCACAAGACACACACCCCCAGAGCCCCCTCCTTGTATTTCCTCTCCTTTGAAGTCGTTATAAGAAACAGGGAAGCCATCTTAGTTGCTCCCGTAACTGGCCTTCCTCCTCTTCCTCTTCCTGACTTCCCTCGCCTCCCGCTTTGTCCCCTTTTTGTGTCTAGACACAGTTCTTGTTCTGTGCCGTACTCTCCCCCCCCCCCACCTGCTCACCACCCCCGT
>NW_015160262.1:49408-58996 GCF_001447785.1 Gekko japonicus | reverse complement strand
CCCCCCCCCCCCCCGCGCCTTCTCTCTCTCTGTTCTGGAAGGATTTGCGTATGTTAAAACTTCTTTTTATATGTCTCGTTGACTGCTTTTATTTTATTTTTTAATTTTATATATCGTAGCACCAAAGACACACCCATCCCCTACCCAGTCCCCCCCCCCCAAAAAATGGAACCCCCGAGTGGGGAAGGTTCAGTTAGCTTTTCAAGGTCTCTAATTCAACCTGGAAGCACTTGGCTGGTGGCATCTCAGGCAAGGGGCCTCTCGGGGCGATGGTCGCCAGTGGATCTCTCAGGCCATCTCGTCTCACGCTTGATTTTTAAAAAGGGGTTTAAGTGTTAAGGGTTCAGGGTTTTAGGAATACCCCCACCCCCCGTTAAACCGTTCCGATCCCCATGCACCAGTTTGCATCCGCTCTTTCCTCGGTATTCCAGAAGTTGAGCCCTGCGAGGCTTACAGGGGCAATAACAATAGAGGACCTAGGCCTGCCTGCAGCGCTCCTGAACTTGCCAGGTCTGAGCCTCAATATGCACGGTAGATACAGACTCGAACGGGAACTATTAGAGTCCTTGGTTCAAAGGAAGCCGGGCCCAATCATGCCTGTCCCCCCTATACAGGCTGCGTTGTTAGCAGCGGTTGTTTTCCAAAGGGAAAGCAGGAACCCAGCTGTGGAAATTCCAACCCTTGGCACTTCTTTCGTCTGTTAAGCTGCTGTTCTGTTGCTGCTTCCCCGAGCAGAGGGGTGAAACCCTCACATTTGGACAAATCCTTGCCGATCCCCCCCCCCCTTAAATACGGCTACGAAGGAGAAATTGCCTTGGAACTGAAAGGCCGCCATGGTCACGTCAAGGAAGAAAATCTCAGGTGGACTCCCGGTTCCTGCATCTTCCAGACATGCTCCTCCGTAGAAACGTGTCCGAAATCTCTCCTTGGTGGCATGTGACTTTTGGAAGAAACTCTTGTGGGAAAGATTATTCAGTTGGACGCCCCTTAGCCAGAGAAAGCTCCCCTTGATTTGTCTGCCGCCTGCTCAGTTTGCAGTGCGGCCTTCTTTAAAAATGGGAATTAGGTTGCGGCGTTGGGAGTTCCGCTGGCTGTAGGATGACTTTTGAGACCAGTTCTCCAGAGCTGAGCATTTCCAGTGGTACCCCAACATCAGCACGGACGCGGCTGGCGCTTCTGCTAGCGGGCAGGCCGCTCGAGGCGCAGCAGGGTGCTTTTCTTCTCCGGCCGGGGTCTGAGGGCAAACTTAAACGGGTGTCGCTGCGCCGAAGCCACCCCGGGAAGAAAAAGGGGCTGCACAGCAAAATAGTTCTCAGCCTCCATCTGGAGAACAGAGCCGTCGTTCTGTGAGCCCTCGGACACGGGTACCCGCTGCCAGCAATTCTGCTCAGTCTATCATTTCCTCAAGAGTGCGGCGGTCCATCCCTCGTGAAAATAGAAGGATAGAAAAGGCTGGACTGGGGAGGCAAAGTTGGACACCGAATTCCAAGGACGACCTTCAGTGGTTTTTGTCCATTAAAAATTAGCCGCGACATGGCAGGTCCGATATGGTAGCAGGCCCGGGGGGCGGGGGTGTGTGAATCTGCTAAAACAGCTAGTCTCAATCCAACTAGCTATTTGTGTGCATGTGGGCAGTGAAATTAGGCAGGTGGCTTAGGGTTCGATCTCCTGTTGACTTTGGCCTTCTCTCCTTTGAGCAGAATCTGCACTGTAATCTAGTGGCTGGGCCCCCTCGTTTCTCTGGGACGTTTCATTGTCTCTACCTTGTTGAGTTTCCCTTCCTGCGCACCCTGGGGATTTCTCTTATTTGTAATAATGGCAGCATTCAAGCAAGAGAGGCCGTGGTGTCCCAGCTTGGTGAATGTTCCTCCTAGCAGCTGTTCATGTGGAATAGGGACAGTGTCTGCTTGTTTAAGAGCATGTTTCTAGTTCTCATTGCGATGGGCAACGCAAAACTTGAACACGGTGCAGTGTGGCTTTTGGATCAAACACACTTCCCGGCCTTTCTAGACTTCCATGCCCCAACCTTTGACAAAACCCATTTTCCTTCCCCGGTGCCTAGACAAAATGGAACATAAACTTTTTTTAAAAAAAAAGCGAAAATTCGGCAACCGAACAGATTAAGTGAGTATTCTACAAAATGACTTCACTTGTGCAGACCTGACTTCATTTCTTAGTTATACAGGTTGGTGGGCCCCACTTTCAGAACTTGTAATTCCCCCCACCCTTTTTCTAATGCAAGGTTATAAACTTCTGTTCAGGGAGGAGTTTTATTGGGGGGGGAGTTGAAATTTGCTTTCCCCAAATTTTATATGTGTGTATGTATATATATATATGTATGTGTATGTGTGTGTGTGTGTGTGTGTGTATATCACACACACACACACACACATACATACATATATGGCAAGTTCTGGGGTCAAAGAAAAGTTCTGGGAGTTGGTTGGATTTGTGTTGGTCAAATGTGAATATTAATTAGTTCTGGGTACACCCCAGCTGTATATCAAGCAGGGGGCAGAGATCCATAGGCCCAGGTTGTGGCCATAGGGGGGCCAAACCCTCGCCACGCTTCCTGCTTCCTTTCCCCCCTGCCCAACTTGCTTTTGATCTCCCAGCTCAACAAAAGCTCCCCTGAGGAAGAGAGAGATTTGGGAGAGGGGGGAAGATTTTGTCACCTTCATCAACCTTTGCCCCTAAAAATCAAGCTGCAGCCGACCTTGCTTTTAGACGCGATTTGGGGGGCAGAGCCAGGGTTTGAAAACGGCCCCTTCAGCCTTCACATCTAACCGTAACCCTGTTTTCGTCAGACGAACATTGCATCTTCTTGCACAGAAAGCCGCTTGGATCCCAGCGAAACGCTTCCACCCCTCGAGAATGTTCGTGCCTCTGAGCTTCACGGCTATCCGGGTACCAGGCAAGGATAACAAAGATTGTCCAAATCCAGTTCAGGGGGAAAAGGGTAGACCCTTTTGGGATTTGTAACCATATATACCTCATTTGAAATAAGCTGCATTGACACTCCGGGCCCTTTGTTTCTGGGGGGGTCAGCTGTTTTAAACTGTGAAAACCACACCCCTTTTCTCTACCCCCCGTTTCGATGCTGATCATTTTGACTGCATTTGGGGTTTTTCTGTTTGTTTTAAAGCCGCTTCTGCTGCTGTGACCAGGCCTTGGGGAGGGGGGGGGGGCATGGGAACAAGCTCGGAACCAGCGGCAGAAAGGTGGCTGGGTGGGGGGGCTTCACAAGACCTATCCCGACTGTCGACCTTTAAAGGTTTTATGGTAACTCAGGGCTTTTGATAGGAGAGCAAGGGCTGTTTCTTCTTGCATCCCGGGTTTCCTTTGGTGGGGGGCCCTCCCTCCCCTCCCCCACACCTCTCTCCGGGCACCAGACCAAAGCCCCAGCTTGCAAGAGCGGCGCAAACCGAAACCCTCGGTTCCAGGCAGGCGCTGGTCTCTAGATCCAGAGCCGCCCAAAAGGCTGACGAATGTACCTGGAGCTGCTTTTGGTAGCGAGTCGGACCGTTTGGCCCAGTGTTTGACCCTCGGAGGCTCTCTGAGGTCTCGGGCGGTAGGCTTTTTGCAGGCCGCTCTACCCAAGGCCTTTTTTAGCCGGCGGTTCTGACGACTCGATGCTCAGACCTTCCGCACGCCACCAAGTCTGTGCCGTCAAACTGGGCTTCTGTTTTGAGTCCAGCAAAGGTGTGTCGTCCCCCCCCCCAACGCTCTCTGACTGTACCAGAAGGATTAAAGACACGGCTCCTTCGGCCGTCAGGGAGGGAGGGAGGGCAGGAGGGAGGGAGGGAGCGTTCTCGCCCAGCGCACGCTCAGGGCCCTCCCCAACGAACCAGGTTTGGATAACGGAGCCCTCTCCTCAGCTACTTCCAGGCGGGTTCCAAGGAGAAGCTGCCACCCGGTCAGCAGCCGCCCCACCGCCTTGCGACTAGTTTATCGTTGACTATTTAAAGGAAAATAAACTAAAATGTGATAGCCTAGATGGTGAATTAAATACCTCAGATGTCTCCTTCCAGCAAGTCGTCTGTATATGTTGTTGTTGGATTTTTTTTTCTATCTTACATGTTATCTGAATGTTTATATTCCAATAAACTTCTACCTCTTCATATAATGGCTGCGCATGCGTTCTTGCTTTGTCCGTGGTGGTATTATTATAAGTCTCTGCTACCTCCTGAGACAGAGGTTCTCTCACATTCCCTCTGACTACCTTGAATCCTCCAAGCCAGTAATCTTCAGTTTGTGGGTTGGTTCCCTCAAGTGGGTCACAGATATCCACGTTCCTGCCAGCTTGGAAGTCCAACATCCAGATCACAAGATGTGATAGTCCCGCTGTACACTGCATTGGTCAGGCCGCCCCTGGAGTCTTGTGTGCAGTTCTGGAGGCCTCCCTTCGAAAAGGATGTGGATGGAATGGAGCGGGTGCAGAGGAGAGCAACGAGGATGATCAGGGGCCTGGAGACCAAGCCCTACGAGGAAAGGCTGAGGGACTTGGGAAGGTCCAGTCTGAAGAAGAGGAGGTGGAGGGGGGGGACAGGATGGCTTGAAGTATTTGAAGGGCTGTCCCTTAGAGGAGGGCAGGGAGGGAACTGTCCCTGTTGGCAGCAGAAGATAGGACTCGCAAGAATGGGTTTAAATTAAGGACGGGAAGGTACTGGCTGGATATTAGGGGGAACTTTTTGACAGTCAGAGTTGTGCAACAGTGAAATCAGCTGCCTGGGGAGGTGGTGAGCTCCCCCTCACTGGCCGTCTTCGAGCTGCATCTGGACAAACACTTTTAGGGATACTGTAGGCTGATCCTGCACTGAGCACGGGGTTGGACTAGATAGCCGGTAGGACCCCTTCCAATTCTATAATTCCTTATAGATCAGAAGTCCCCAACAGGATGCCCGTGGGCATCGTGGTACATTTCCTGATCCCCACCAAGTGTCCTTAGGAAGTGAGCAGGGCCAGGTAGGGCATTTGTCCAGCAAAGCTCCGGATTGCCGACGGAAAGTTTGGTGGGGTGTGCCGATTTTTGAAAATGTCACTTTGGCAGCAGCTGCCACCACAACTCAAGGATCTTCACCGAGTGACTAAAGGGGTAAGCCACGGCAGCCCTTTTTTGGTCGCGGCCACCATACTGTCAGAATTCCAGATGTGCCCCGCAGGTTCACAAAGATACCTCTATTTGGGGGGGGGAGCGGCCTTGTGAATGTACCTGCTGCTCATGTGCATGCGTAGAGAGTAGCGGTTGCTGCACCTCCTGACTCTTTGCGTGCACACAGAAAGGAGCAGCAGGAACAATAATTCAGTGGAGGTGAAGATTTCGTATTAGACCCTTCGACCTGCAAAGACTCTCCTTTCTCACTTTCCCCAGTCTGATCTGGCCACAGTCCGTGGCAGTGGAAGACCAAATGCTGGCGGCAAACAGAATGCAAAAAGGCCTGTATTCTTTCTTAATGAAACACAGCCAGATGCTGCAAATGCAAACCAGAGTGGTAATGTTCATGCATTGTCTGTTAAAGGGAAAATCTGATGCTAAACCTCAATGGATGTTGGACTCACGGAGTCATGCCCATATTGCAAACTCTGTTGAATGGTTTGTTGACTTGGATAGAGAGAAAAAGCCTAGTTTACAACAAGTTAATGGTCAAGAATTAGCTGTGGAAGGAACTGGAACTGTTGTGTTGAATATTTTGAATACATGTGGGGAAATTGAGGAAGTTATACTCAAAGACTGCATTTTTTGTTCCTGAGGCCACTATCTGCCTTATATCCACAATGAGAATCATAGCAACTGGTTTTAAAATTAATCTTGATCTATTTTCGAGATGCAAGGCCATTATGGATTGTACCAACAGAGGTTTTGACACCATATTCAAGACAGCAAGGCAAGGAGTGGTTGCCTTATAGAGATTTAATTATGAAGCAAGGAACAGAATGGGTAATGAAAGGGCAGGATGAAATTCAATATAACTATGAATGGTTAAAATATATGCAGATTTATGATGTTTTTAAAATGGACAAGAAGAACTATGGTTTTAGAGAAGATAGAAATGAAGTAGAAACTGTTTGGGAAAGTGGGGGGAGGAAAATGGTTTCTAATATGTATAAAATATTGTTGAAATGGTTTACGGAGGATGAATCTGTAAAAGAGCAAATGATAAAATGGGCAGTCAATATGAACAAGGAGATAACTATAGAAACATGGGAATATTTGTGGAAAAATTCTATGAAACTATCTGTATGTACTAATGTAAAAGAAAATTGTTACAAAATGATGTATAGATGGTACATGACACCTAAGAAAATAGCTAATATGAACCAGAATATGTCTAGCAAATGTTGGAAGTGTAAAAAACATGAGGGCTCATTTTATCACATGTGGTGGACATGTGATAAAGCTAGGGACTTTTGGACAAAAGTCCACAACGAAATGCAAAAGATTCTAAAATGTTCTTTTAAAATCGCCCGAAATTCTGCTCTTAGGTTTAAAAATGGAAGAACTGAATGTAACAAAAAAGACACTGTTCTGGTATTTGATAACAACAGCAAGAATGATATATGCTCAATACTGGAAGCAAGAAAAAATACCAGATCTGGAAGAATGGATACAAAAAGTTCTGTTCATGGCTGAGATGGACAAAATAACCAAAAAACTGAACAATAAAGAGGACCAAGAATTTTTTGAAGAATGGAAGGACTTTAAGATATATTTAGAAAAGAACTGGGACGTGAGACAAAATTTACTATGTTTAGAACAATATTAAGTACTTGTTGTTATCCTGAGTTTATCTATGTGGGACATGAGGGAAGTGCATTGCGGGAAGCCTTTCGGGGAGGGAGGGAAAAGGGAATATTGAACCAATTGATAAAAAGATGTAAAATGTGATGATAATTGAAAATAAAAAGTCTTTTGACCTAAAAAAAAATAAAATTAATCTTGATCAGGGCCAAGGCAAAATTTGGCATAAAGATGGTGTTGCGTCCTGTGACACTGGGCATGCTTGCCGTGCATCCTCTAAGCTGTGGGGTCTTGTGAGCGAAAATTCTACTTTGCAAGCGGCTGGCATTAAAGTTGTGAGCAAGCGATCTGGCTGCTGCATAAATTAGTTTGCTCTGGAGCCCTCCTTCCTGAGCCAAGACAAAAACATGTGAGCCGGAGGCTACAAAATTGTGAGCAAGCTCACACTAACTCAGCTTAGAGGGAACACTCTTGCTGTGTGGGGATCCCCCTCTCCTCTGCTGAGGTCATGACTGGCTCCTCCTCTTCCTGTGACACATTTGAGTCTCTTGCAGCTCCCCGAAGGTTAGAAGCAGGTCCTCAGTCTGGAAAGTTCAAGGAGTTCGGTTTTCTCGTTCGGTTTCGTTATCCAAGCGAATGAAACATACAGAGCTGGTCTGGTTCGGGGGCGGAAGGGATTTTCGTTCATTTGGAAACAAACGCCCATCTCTGACGAGGTCCGTGTGATTCTCGAGATGGAGACGTTATTTTGCAGAAGCCATTGCTTCCTTCTCCACCAGGCCCGTTGCTGACTCGGAGCCAAGCGAAGGATTGCTACAGTGGGTGTGCGATGAGAACTGGTTCCCAAATCCCTTCAGCGGCTGCCCACCTTTGCTCCTTACGAGAGCACTTCATGCACAGGACAAAAGCTGTGAGGTTTACATAGCAGACCCCGGAGGGAGTGGCGCTTTCTGCTGTCGAACCAGTCCATGAATAGGCAAAAATCTGCCGTTGAACCAGTCCGGCTGGATGGAAACTGGCTTTAAAATATTCGTTTGCATCCAGTTCCGCAGGAGATCTTAAAGTCTTTGCTTGCCCTGTAATAGTGAGCATCCTAGAGAATAGGATCTCTCTAAGGCAGGGGAGAGATCATAAGATTTTTTGTGTGACCTTGTACCGATTTCTTTTCCCTCTCAGTTCACCCTGCAGCGGAATTCCCAGGGCTTGAACGAATTAGATGGAGGGAGAGGTGCACTGCATACATTAAAACACAGGTATGTTTCTGAAACATGTCTCGTCGTTTTTTTTAAAGGCCTGCATAATCTAGTTGACTGACTGGTTGGATCAGTTTTTTTTTTTTCAAAAATTGGTCAGCTCAGTAGCTTAGGCCAGCCAGATCTTGGACGCTAAGCAGGGTTGGCTCTGGCTAGTATTTGGATGGGAGGCCGCCAAGGAATACCAGGGTCGTTCTGCAGAGGGAGGCAGTGGTGGACCACCTCTGAACATCTCTTGCCTTGAAAACCCTACTGGGGTCACCATAGCTGTGACTGGACGGCACGTTTCCCCCCACACCAGAAAAGTTCTCGCAATTTATAGGTATTTAGAGAGAGATCTGGACCAGTGTTCCCTCTAAGCTCAGCTAGTGTGAGCTAGCTCACAGTTTTTTAGCCTCTGGCTCACACATTTTCGTCTTAGCTCAGGAAGGAGGCCTCCAGAGCAAACTGATTCATGCAGCAGCCAAATCGCTCGCTCACAACTTTAATGCCAGTAGCTCACCAGGTAGAATTTTTGCTCACAAGACTCCACAGCTTAGAGGGAGCATTGATCTGGACCTTTTTATATTAAATAGTCAAGGTGGTTTACATATTGAAATAAAAACGATCTCATTTGAACTTGCCGATAAATGGTAGAAGATGTCAGTGTCAGCGCTTGGCGTCAGTAAGAGTTCTCTCCCGTGCGAGAAAGGAAATGCCACCATTCGTGCTTGCAGAAACATGAGTGAGTGTTACCTGAATACAGACACCACCACAAGCCATTCATGTAAAGATTTAAGGTGATCAGTTAAAACTTACAGAATACTTTGTAGAAAAGAGCAAGAGTCCAGGAGCCCCTTAAAGACTAGCAAAATCTGTGGCAGGTTAGGAGCTGTCGTGAGTCACTTCTCAGTTCTCCAGGATAGTTAGATTCGGGACCCAGGAGCACATGAGAGAAGAACGAGATTTTCGGGTTTTAGGTTTTCGAGAACCAACGCTCCCTTTGTCAGATTTGTTGGGAAACTTTGACTCTCGAAAACTGACACCCCCAAAAATCTCGTTGGGCTCTAAGATGCTCCTGGATTCATAGAATCATAGAATGTTAGAGTCAGAAGGGACCTTGCAGGTCATCTAGTCCAACCCCCTGCACTCACATCGAACTCTTTTACTGCAGGCCAGCACGGCTACCCTCTGTGGAACTCACAGAACGAATCTAGATGGCTTGAACTGGGCGATAGTCCTGATCAGGGCTATTTTTGGGCAGGAACGCACAGGAACAGAGTTCTGGCTGGCTCCCGAATTGGCCACGCCCAGCAGGAACTCATTAGCATAATAGGCCACACCCAACAGCAGAAACTCATTCAGACTGGCTACATTAGGGGGGGTGTGGCCTAACATGCAAAGAAGTTCCTGCTACAAAAAAAGCCCAGGGTTTTGACAATAAACAAAGTAAACAGAATAAGAAGGAAAAGGTGGGTGTGGCCAGGGGTCGTTTCGTAGAAAAAGAGCTAGGGGAACTCATTAGCATAACTCATTAGCATATGCCACACACCCTGACTTCACCGGAAGTGTGTCATAAGGCCACACACCCTGCCCCCAACGGTCCCGGCCGCCAGC
>NW_015160262.1:40581-48286 GCF_001447785.1 Gekko japonicus | reverse complement strand
CGAGGTCACCCAGATAGGTTCAGGAGCGAGTGAGGATTTGAACTCGAGCTATGAACGTACACATGAAGCTGCCTTCTACTGAGTCAGATCCTGAGTCCATCAAGGTCAGTGTCTACTCAGACTGGCAGCGGCTCTTGAGGGTCTGAGGCAGTGGTCTTTCATACCGGCTACTGCCTGGTCCTTTGAACTGGAGATGCCGGGGATCGGACCTTGGGACCTTCTCCACGCCAGCGGAGGTTCTGCCACTGAGCCACACTTCCTCTTCGCTTAACCCTACCTCATAGGGTTGTTGCGAGGATAAAATGGAGATGGGGAGAAACATTGTGAGCCTCTTCGGGTCCCGCCGGGGATGAAAGGGCACGGTATAAATGAAGCAACATAAAATACATTTTTAATCATCATCAATGCTCCCTCTCAGCTGTGGAGTCTTGTGAGCAAAAATTCTACTCTCTGAGCTACTGGCATCCAAGTTGTGAGCGAGCGATTTGGCTACTGCATAAATTGGTTTGCTCTGGAGCCATCCCTTCCTGAGCCGAGGCCAAAAATGTGTGAGCCGGAGGCTATAAACCTGCGAGTTAGCTCACACTAACTCAGCTTAGAGGGAACACTGGTCATCATTGCGACCGCGCTAAACATCTTGGTTTCCACTTGGCTCGCAGCACTCACAGCCGAACACCAGGGGGAAGCACTGATGGGGAGGAAAAAAACCACGAGATGTTCCAGGATGTTAAATCCCCCTTGCTCGAAAGCCAGTCGAGTCCGACTCTAGGGTTGCGGTGCTCATCTCCGTTACAAAGCCGAAGAGCCAGCGCTGTCCGAAGACGTTTCCGTGGTCATGTGGCCGGCATGACTAAACACCAAGGCGCACGGAACGCTGTTACCTTCCCACCGAAGTGGTACCTATTTATCTACTTGCAATTTCTTGCTTTCGAACTGCTAGGTTGGCAGGAGCTGGCACTAGAGACGGGAGCTCACTCCGTCATGCGGCACATTCGGGTCTCGAACTGCTGAACTACTGACCTTCCACAGCCTGCACTTCAGCGTCTTAACCACTTGAGAATGCTACTAAATATCAGAAGCAAAAACTTAACCACAGCAGAAGTCACAAGGCCGACATCAGCTAACAGCTGCAAGCTAGTCCATTTTCAAATGTGAATTATACTCCACTTATCTTGGGCAACGCTTTTATTACACTCAATAAAACTTGCCAAATAACACCTGATTTCCCAGTTTTACAATTCTTATTCCTTATTTGCCCTTATTTTATTTACCACACTTTGCTTACTTAGTAATACATAAATTCTTCGAATTCACCTCATGTGTCTTACATCCAAACGAGCCCAGGAGAAATTTCGCTACTGGAACTGCAACGGGTGAATCGGAGCCACTAAGCAAGAGATGAAGCTTATCTCCTACGGGCAAGTCAGTGTTGGAACCTAACAGATCAATGAACTGTGTTCTTAGATCTTCACTGCAAAGGGGAGGGAAGAGAAGAAGAAGAGATTGGGTTTACACCCTCCCCTTCACTCAGAGTCTCAGAGCAGCTTAAAATCTCCTTTCCCTTCCCTTCCCCACAACAGACACCCTGTGAGGTAAGGGGCTGAGAGAGTTTGTTTATTTATTTATTTATTTATTCAATTTTTATCCCGCCCTCCCGCCAAAGCAGCTCAGGGCGGCTTACAACAATAAAAGCAATAAAACAATACCTCTAAAACAATCTATACAGTACATTAAAATCACAAAAATCACAAGAGCTCCTGAAAGAACTTGTGACTGACCCAAGGTCACACCAGCAGCTGCATGCGGAGGAGAGAGGAATCAAACCCGGTTCTCCCAGATTAGAGTCCGCGCTCCGATCCACTGCACCAAACTGCCTCTCCGGACCCACCTCACGAATGCAAAAAGCCCCTTGCTAGCTTCTGTTTTTACCCATATCTGCACCCACCTAAAAAAGTAAATAGGGAGGGTGTGGCCTGGCCCGCCGAGACCTCCTCCTCAAGAGCGCCCTCCCTGCAATCCAGGCCCCTGGAGCCCTGAACGGGCCTCCTGCCTGCCATCCCACTTCGCCCTCTTCCCCTCCCACCAAAACTCCTCTCGGCCGGTTCCTTGGCAACAGAGCCCTCGAGAGCCGAGAGCTCCTTTGCCGCCTGTGCTGGCATTCCCTCCCCCTGCCCTTTAGTGTGGGAAGCCGTCCGCTCCTGGACTCAGACACACTGCGATCGGTCCACCTGTTTGCACGGCTCGAGGAGCCTGAAGTGTTTCCCGGCCACACATCCCACCTGGAACCCTCGCTTGCTTCTCCCCAACGACCAGTTCTTAACTTTCCCCTTCCTCCCTCTGCCCCCTTCCAGAAGTTTCCCGTGGACTTCCTCATGCCAACCCCACCAGGATCGCTCGAGGGCTCGCCTGACCTGGCGTCTCCCCTGAGAAGCAAGAGCGGGCAGGCAGGTAAGCTGGGAGGACTGGCACGGGGGCCGGTTGGGGCACATCTCCGGGCAGGGCACAAATAAATATGCAAGAGGGTGCAAGCGGTTGTAGGACCCCAAGGGGAAAGGGACAAAGTTGGCAAGGGGGGGTATTGGCCCCCTTTTCTGGATTGTAGCCTTGGGCGGCTTCTCCCCGATTCTTTCAAAGTGAAGAAGTTAGGAAGTATTTCGGAATAGGAATGGATTTGGTACTCCACCATAGATGATTTTATTTATAGTATAGAGGATAAATTAGTAGGTTAATTATGTGTATTAAGTGTTGTGGGTGAATAGGAAATATATTTTTATTTATTTATTATTTATTTATTTGATTTTTTACCCTGCCCTCCCACCGAAGCGGCTCAGGGCGGCTTACAACAATAAAAGCAATAAAACAATACATCGAAAAACAATATACAATACATTAAAATCACATAATTTATAGTACATGTTTGTAATGAATGCCTAACAGTTTAAAACTTAAAAGAAGGTAATTTTCAACAGAAAACTGTGAGCATTTCAAATGGAGAGTCCAAAGTCTATAGAAAAAGGTTGAACTAAATGAGAAACAAGTTAATAGATATTAGATAAAATTAGAAAGGCGTACATAAAATGGTAAATTTGTGTCTTAGCTTTTATCCCTAAGGGTGGAAATGATGGTATCTTGACGTATTTGTATGCACAATGTTAGTTGGAGTGTATGTGATATATATGTGGCATATTGAAAACCCAATAAAAAGATTTAAACGGGAAAAAAGGAAGTATTTCGTCTCCCAGCATTTTGTTTCAGCAGTGAAACGACTCGGTGCAGATGCATATACACGGAGTGCTACCGAGTCACATGGAAACATGAAGCTGCCTCAAGTCAGCATTGTCTGCTCGGACTGGCAGTGGCTCTCCAGGGTCTCCTTCTAACTGGAGATGCCGGGGTTTGAACCTGGGACCTTCTGCATGCCAAGCAGATGCTTTCCCAGTAGAAAATATGAGTCCATCTGTCTGAAATCCAAGGTCTAAGGACAGATGGACTCATAGCCCAGCAGTAGAAAAGAGCAAGAGCCGAGGGGCACCTTAAAGACACAAAATTCATGGCAGGGCAGGAGCCTTTGTGAGTCACTGCTCACTTCTTCAGATACAGCGAGAATGGGAGTCCATCTGTCCTTATATATGAAATCATCCTACTCTCCAAGATACAGGGACAGATGGATTCATATTCTAGCAGTAGAAAAGAGTAAGTCCAATAGCACCTTAAAGACTCACAAAATTTGTGGCAGGGTATTGTCAGGGTCCTTAGTCAGGTTACGCAACACAGGGCTTCATGAAAAGATAACTGTTTATTGGTAGATCCAGTACTAGAGACACATGTACAGCTTATGTCAGGAACGGCTGCCAATACTAGGGCCTCTGACTGATACTAGAATCAACCATCCCCCCTGTAAGCATGAGCCAATGAATACATCTCGTGCCGCGGGCAACACAAGCAGGCAAAGCAAAAGCCGTTAACTTTCCCAGCCATGTAAAACTGCAGCTGTAACATTTACAAGGTCAAGCATAAGACAGCAAACAGTTGGTGAGCCAGGGAAAGCTGAGACAGAAAACGGGAGGGTGCCCCTCCATATTCCAGACCTATGACAGGGCTACCTGACAGGTATGGGCTTTCGTGAGTCTCTGCTCACTTCTTCAGATACAGCTAGGATGTGAGTCGATCTGTCCTTCTATCTTGGAAAGTGGGGTGATTTCAGATGCCAAATGACAATAGCACGCAAAATGACCATAGCAGGTGCGATTGGATTAGGTTTTTTAGCAAAAACTATAGAAAAGGCAAGAGCCGAGTAGCACCTTAAAAACGAACAAAATTTATGGCAGGGTGTGTGTGAGCTTTCGTGAGCCACAGCTCACTTCTTCAGATGACTCACGAAAGCTCCTAGCCTGCCACAGATTTTTTTTTAAAATAATATTTTTATTTGGTTTTACAATATTAACATTCCAAAATCATAATAACATATATAGGAGAGTCTCATATGTTCAGTGTTTCTATCCAATCATACACCTTAACCCATCTTTTATTATATACTTTTTCACTCTTATTTTGCAACTTCAGACTTAGAGAAAAGAGTAAGTCCAAAAGCACCTTAAAGACTCACAAAATATGTGGCAGGCTGGGAGCTTTGGTGAGTCGCCGCTCACTTCTTCAGGTACAGCGAGAATGGGAGTCCACCTGTCTGAAGTCGCTCCACCCTCCGAGATATAAGGACAGATGGACTCGTATTCCAGCAGTAGAAAAGAGCAAGAGTCCAGGAGCACCTCAAAGACTTAACAGAATCTGTGGCAGGGTAGAAGCTCTCGTGAGTCACTGCTCACTTCGTCAGATACAGCTAGAACGTGAGTCCATCTGTCTGAAATCACTCCCCTCTCCAAGATATAAGGACAGATGGACTCACGTTCTTGTAGTAAAAAAAGAGCAAGAGTCCAGGAGCACCTTAAAGACTCACAAAATTTGTGGCAGGGTATTGTCAGGGTCCTTAGTCAGGTTACGCAACACAGGGCTTCATGAAAAGATAACTGTTTATTGGTAGATCCAGTACTAGAGACACATGTACAGCTTATGTCAGGAACGGCTGCCAATACTAGGGCCTCTGACTGATACTAGAATCAACCATCCCCCCTGTAAGCATGAGCCAATGAATACATCTCGTGCCGCGGGCAACACAAGCAGGCAAAGCAAAAGCCGTTAACTTTCCCAGCCATGTAAAACTGCAGCTGTAACATTTACAAGGTCAAGCATAAGACAGCAAACAGTTGGTGAGCCAGGGAAAGCTGAGACAGAAAACGGGAGGGTGCCCCTCCATATTCCAGACCTATGACAGGGCTACCTGACAGGTATGGGCTTTCGTGAGTCTCTGCTCACTTCTTCAGATACAGGTAGAATGTGAGTCCATCTGTCCTTCTATCTTGGGAAGTGGGGTGATTTCAGATGCCAAATGACCATAGCAGGTGCGATTGGAGTAGGTTTTTTAGCAAAAACTATAGAAAAGGCAAGAGCCGAGTAGCACCTTAAAAACGAACAAAATTTATGGCAGGGTGTGTGTGAGCTTTCGTGAGCCACAGCTCACTTCTTCAGATGACTCACGAATTTGTGGATTTCCTGCATTGTGCAGGGGGTGGACTGGATGACCCTGGGGTGTCCCTTCCAACTCTGTGATTCTATGATTCTACTACATTGAAGAAGAGCTAGATTCCAGTCCAGAAGCACCTTAGAGACCATTTTCCAAGTGTGAGCTTTCGAGAAGTCAAAGGTCCCTTCGTCAGATATGAAGCTTGGACTCTCGAACGTTCATGCGCCGAATATCTTGTTGGTCTCAAATGGCCTACTGGTCTCAAATGGCCTAAAGGTAAAGGTTCCCTTGCTCAAAAGCCAATTGAGTCCGACTCTAGGGTTGCGGTGCTCATCTCCGTTTCAAAGCCGAAGAGCCGGCGCTGTCCGAAGACGTTTCCGTGGTCATGTGGCTGGCATGACTAAACACCAAGGCGCACGGAACGCTGTTCCCTTCCCACCAAAGTGGCCCCTATTTATCTCCTTGCAATTTCTCGCTTTCGAACTGCTAGGCTGGCAGGAGCTGGAACTAGAGACGGGCGCTCACTCCGTCATGCAGTACACTCGGGTCTCGAACTGCTGAACGACCGCCCTTCCACAGCCTGCAGTTCAGCGCCTTAACCCCTTGAGCCACCGCAGCTCCTTCTCAAATGGCCTACTGGTCTCAAGTCTGGCTCTCCTGCTGCAGACGGGCACCCTCTGAAACAACATTGATGAAATATCAGAAGAGCCTTGCAGGATCAGACCAGTGGTCGGTCCTGGCCATTATCCCAGCATGGTGCTATCCCACCCCTCACCCCCGGAGCCAGTTGGGTGTAGTGGTTAAGTGCATGCCGGGTTTGATTCCCCACTCCTCCACTTGCAGCTGCTGGAGGACCTGGGGCAAGCCATAGCTCTGTCGGAGCTGTTCTCTCAAGGACAGTTCTGGAAAGAGCTCTCTCGGCCCCGCCTAGCTCACAGGGTGTCTGTTGTGGGGAGGGGAAGGGAAAGAAGTTTGCAAGCCGCTCTGAGACGCCAAGTGAAGGGCGGGGTGTAATTCCAATCTCTCCTTCTCCTCCTTCTAGCAAAGTCACCCCCTTATGGGGAAAGTAGACCCTAGGGACATCTTAAGGGTCATCTTTAACCCACATTTAGAACAGAGGTGACAGGGTGGCATACACCTTGTCCCCCCTACAGTTGCTTTTCCTGTAGGTGGTATTCAGAGGTAGACTCCCTCTATACATGCAGGTTCCGTTTAGGCACTGTGGCCAATAGCCCTTGCCTGAAGTATCCTCTTTCAGTTTGTCTAAAGCCCATGTGTGCTGAGCGGCCATCGCCGCACTACAGCGCTTGAGTGTTTAATAACATTCCATGTAACTCTTTGGTAGGTCTGACGTCTCAGGGGCCATAAACGAATGCTTTTCTGGGCACAGCCTGTCCACCTTTGCCTGGCCCACCTGGGTCTGCTGGATTGATTACAGAGGTGCCGTTCGGCTTCTCCCTCTGAGCCGCTTTTGTTTGCCTGTCCAGGGAGAGAAGGGCTCTGCTTCAGGCAAACAGTAAGCAGCTTTGTTTGGAGGCAAGGAAGGGAGGGGACGTTGCAGAAAGGTGCCGAGTTACACAGGGGGGGTGAGGGGAGGCAAGGGGAAGCAGGAGAAAGCAGAGGGCAGGAACTGCTTAAAGGGCTTAGGAAGAGCAAGGCAGAGGTTTTTTTAAAAAATTATTGAGTTTATTACAACATGTATACAAAACAAGAACCCATTACTACTGTACAACCTTGTGTTAAGTCGATTCGATTCCAATTTATTGCATATGGCCTTTAGTTGTTAGAGACATCACCCTGCCAACAAAAGTCCGCATGGTCAAAGCAATGGTATTCCCAGTGGTCAGGGCTTTTTTTGTAGAAAAAGCCCAGCAGGAACTCATTAGCCTAACTGGCCACACCCAACAGCAGAAACGTATTAGCATATTAGGCCCCACCCCTGACAGCACAGGTGATTAGTATATGAGGCCACACCCCTGTGTTACCAGAAGTGTGCTCATCCAGCCACACCCACCTTTTGCTTCTTATTCTGTTTTCCTTGTTTGTTGTCAAAACCCAGGGCCTTTTTTTGTAGCAGGAACTCCTTTGCATGTTAGGCCACACACCCCTGATGTAGCCAATCCTAAT